>NC_134569.1:131796566-131894066 GCF_050947875.1 Dermacentor variabilis
AGTTACATGTACTCACGCTATAGATGCGCTGGTTAAATGCTCTGTTTTCTATAGAATTACACGATGAAGCAACAAAAGCTATGCCGAAATACCCTCACTGCAGCAAATATATACGTCAAGTGCATCATTCCTTTTTAAAGCAAATAGGTTTCTAGAAGTGTTCGGCCATTCGCCAACATTGGCAATCATCGTCGATGGTACCTGCGTACGATGGTAGCTGCGTAACTGGGGGATGCAGGTCCCTGTATCCCCCAGTTAGGACTATGCAGCCGCACTCGCCTATGTTCCTGATGGCTCCCGATGCATATTTCAATTTCATTCTCACGAACAGACACTGCAAATGTGGTTTGCGCAAACTGATTCGTGGGGGATAACTGACTGAACTAATTCGCGACACCTCTCCCTCGGACCTTGCCTGCATATACGAAGGGAATCAACGCTACTGTGATATGACTTGCCCGGAGTTGCGTTCACAAATGCTCTGCGCAATGCGCATTGTCATGATTGAGCCTTGCGTGATACCTATGTGGATGACCGTGATGTTATCGAACTTTTCATCTGTGTCTGGCCCACTCATTAGAACAGACTGTTATCTGTCCTCTATAAGCCCGAGAGGTGTCCGCTGTCTGAGTGTAGAGGTTCAGGCTCCTGACCTCTACAGATGCCTACACAGCAGCCTGTGAAATCACCGGACCGTTTAAGGACTCGAGGCTTTATGTGGCAGTCTGTCACCGCATGCAGACGTAGCGCCTCGTTTTCCTTTCTTTCCCCTTATATGTTGTTTATAACTATTCCATTTACACGCGTGGGATAGTAAACAAGCTTCACTGGCGAGCTTGATGACTTTTCCTCTTGCGTATCTCTCTCTCTCTCTCTACCAGTCTCGTGATGTGTTTCAGCATAGACGTGACAGGGTCGTCAACATAAATTTCTAATACAAATTCCCAAACGTTAGATATTCGGTTCTTTAATTTCTGCACAACCAATACCGGACATTCGCATAAGGCAGGATTTGTCTACAGATTCTCCGATTCACTGCAGGGAGAACTATCGGCCCTCGAAAAGAGAGAAAGCGAAGCTTCAGCTCCCGCGCGATTCGGTAAGTACGACGTCCCAGCGATATGCTATAATACACTGCTGCGGAAGAACAGCCAGCCAGTGCAGAGCTACCGGCGTCGACCGAGCCTGACGCCGGCGCTCACGTCCGAAAGAGAGAGCCACGAGCAGAGCGCACGGACACGGGCCCACTGACGGGACGGGGAGCAGCAGCAGAGAAGAGCAACGCCGCCCTCGCCCCCCTCCTTCGCTCGCCGCAGGAGCGACGGGTGGCGGCAGCGGCGGCGCGCGGCGTCGTGCTTTCAACAAGTGCTGCCCTCGGCACAGGACCCGGCGGTCGGTCCAGTCGTCATCGGAGCTCGAGCATGGCCGGTGGCGCTCTCCAGGCGGCCCTCGCCGCCGCGCTACTGCTCGCCGGCTGCGGAGGACGCTGCACCGCGGGCGTCGGCGTCCACGACCACGGCGCCGGCGGCGCGCCCCCGCCCTCCTCCGCCGCGCTGGACGGGGACGACCAGCGGCAGCTGAAGTTGGACGCCGTGCGGCACCAGATCCTTTCCAAGCTGAGCCTGCGCGAGCGGCCGCCCCAGCACCGGGAGTCCGCGCCGCCGCTGGCCCGCGAACTGGCCCTGGAGGCACTGCGCAGGGTGCACCTGCTGCCCGAACCGCGCGCGCTCGAGGACCAAGGGGCGCCGGACCCGAGGCAGGAGGACGACTACTACGGACGCACGGCCGAGATCATCGCCTTCGCCGAACCCGGTGAGCGTTTTTCGCTATCAGCCCCCCGCGTCCACCGTCTCCGCATCGTTTATTCCTCTTCCGGGACGCTGTTTCCTTCCGGAAAGAAAAAAAGAGAAGAAGGAGAAAGAACTTTCTTACCAGGCGTTCTCCTTTCGACTCGCTCTTCTCCCGCCACTTCTCGAATTGTCCCGGTCGTTCGTGTGCGAAAGGTGTGCGCACCGCATCTGCCTCGCTACCGAAGAGTGGCCCTGTGGCCTGTATGATAGCGAGTAGGCGAGGGGAACGGCTTGCGCAGTCTGCGTAACTGCGTTCTCGTTTTATTTGGCGCGCCGCGCCGACGACTCGCCGGTGGTTGAACACGTGCTCCTCCCGCAATGTTCGCGGGCTGTGCGTTTGCCGCGCTGGAAATCACCTTCGGCGTGTCGCGGAAACAACTGGACGCCATTCTCGCGCAACGCGGCACAATTTATTCCAAATATATTTTAATTTGCTTCCTTCAGAACATTGCTTTTTCGGCGTGCTTACACTCGGCCATCTGTCAAACGTCTCGAAGCTTAGCAAGACACAACACCGATAAAGAGCAGTGTGTCCTCGCTTCGTAATCTAAAGCGCGAATTTATTTATTTATTTATTTATTTTTTGCACGCTGCCGACCAGACTGTTTCAAGCTGGGCAGATAGCAAATATATGTGCATCATAAACAAACAAACAAACAAAGCCGGCAGCATGAAAAAAAAAAAACGCACGCAAGAGAAATTGCCACGATCTCTCCGTACACTGCGTCACGAGGTCCATTTAGGCTATTCAAATAGAATACAGCACACGGAAAGAATGAAAAAAATTATTAGTTCCGTCAAAATACGGGCGCGGGAAAGCGAGTTCGGTATAATATCGCGCACGTTTCCCAGTGAAACGGCAAATGTACGGTGTAGGATCAATAGCAAAGGAGTAAGCTGAAAAAAAGTTCCAGCGACGTTTTCTTCTTCTCCATGCAATCCTTCGGATATAACGTATTTCCTTTTCTTCTTTTATCACGCAAATTTTTTTTTTATCTTGCGCAGTTTAGGCACTTTCGCAAATTTCTGGGTATGGGCGTGTTCAAATAGCTGCAGGCTGAGTGCTGTTAAACCGAGTTGGCGCCGCTCTCGGCGTTGTGGCTGCTCAGGCTGCGTGTGTCCCGTTTAGCGATCCCCGTTTCGGACGTTTGCTTCAAGCTCGGACGATAACTCTCGCCGACTTCGTATACGGATTGCGTTGGCACGAGAAATCGCGATAACTTGCCGTCTCGATGTGTTGCGTAAAATGTTAGCGTACGCGGCTGCGTGGGCGAGATAATCAGTTCGGCGGCGCCAAACTGCGGTGAAGGCAGCTTCTAGAGCGTTCGTGAATCTCGGTGTAATTTACTAAATTCTGTAACAGTAACCGTATTATTATAATTATTTAAACGAAAATAAATCAAAGAGATGTAATTCACATGTGATGGCGACAGTTACTGCCTTTCGTATTGTAGTGGCAATAATCATTATGAAGATATACTGAAATAAAAGACTGGCATTGCAGTTAGCCACCTGCGTGTAATTAGGAGGGAGCAGTTTAGTTTAGTGCATGCTGTGGAAGTATTCTTTTGCAACCAATCATTTGAGAAAGAAAAAAGAAAGTGGCAGCTAAAGTTTAAATCTTGTATCTCAGTGCTGGAAGGCCAGTTAATCGGTGACGTACTTCCGTCGTCACTTAATGCATTACGATGAGCAACTCCTTGATGATGTCAATGATATTTGCCACGCTAAGGTAGGAGCTATACTTTCAAGCCTTCGTAGAATTTCGGCAGGCGTTGTTTTCGCTTCTACATTCTCGTCCCGAAGACCGCTGTGAAATGTCTCGCGACACTTCTGAGCCTACAAAACTGAGCCAACGCATGCCCGCAAATTTTCCTTGGACGTGATATTCTTGCAAAGCATTGCCTCCTGAGTGAAATTGTGTCGTAACGGCAACCTTTGATCCAGACGTAAATATATTGCACTTGGATTTCCATCAGGATTAGCCCCGCCTGTAGCAACATCGCAACCCCCACAACTACGATTTTCTTAAGCATAATATTATTCCATAGTAAATGCGTGAGGCTGAAAAGGATTAATACCACTAATTGAGGTGACCGGAGTATGATAGGTATGATTACATTCTTTTTTTTTTTTTTTGCCTACTGCTGGACATATATTTTTGAGATAGGCGGGGCTTTAGTTCGCAAGTTCGCAGTTCCTGGGGGTAAGTGGAACGTTTGGACTAATATATGTGTTTATTTGCATGTATGCGAGGGGAGAGGGCATTTATAGCTACAAAACATAGATACCAAACAATGAAAACCAAAAAAGAAAACGACTTGGGATTCCATCTGCATTCCTTGCTTGTCCTGGCTTACATTCTATATTCTTTTTATCATTGCCTTTACACTTGTGAAATATATTCAGACGCTTTTTACACCCATTCTTCAACGGCTAAAACTTCACAGTTACGCGAAAAAGAAAAGTCATAAAATTACATAAAACACACATGCACAACAAACAGTATCAGTTGCCGTTCCAGAGAAAAGAATGCGAATGGACAAAATTACAGCTAATCTATCAAAATATGGCTATTATTATTTTTTAACTGCGTAAATTACGCTTAGCATTTGTATAAAAAATTGGAAAGTGCTCATTATCGCTCTACGCGAGCAACCGGAGCCGATGCTTCGAAGCATCCCGTTTCAAGGTTGGTCCTCAGTTTGCCCTCATTATGCAGTCAAAAGCGAGTAGTAGGCCGAAATAACTTCCCCTCCTTGATTAATGGACACGTTCAGGGAGCGTGGGCAACTCCTTTTAGCCGTCTTGCGGACCGCCACCAGCTTTCTGGATCATTATAGAGGACCGCGTGGCTCACTGACCGTTCGCCTACGTCACGCCTACACCGGAGCATGCGAGGGTAATGTTTGCGCTCGTTTGACCGCAAATTATGACGTTCGACGGAAAGCGTTTCTAATTAATGGGCGTTCGAAACCTCCCTCCCATCCTCGTTCCCCCCTTTCGCCAAAGGAAAGCCTTGTGCGGCACCGCGTAGTAAAGGGCTCAGGATCGATTTTCTTCACCAGGGGGCCGTTCAATGTGAACCCGAATGCGCACGGGCGTGAAGCATTTCGGCACCATCGGCATGCGACCGCCGGAACGGCACACCATCCCGCGATCTTTGCACTTAGCTGTCGGACGCCGTAGCGGCCGCCCCAGGACGGCATATAACGTGCCGGATATATTTCAAAGCGTGGGTAAAATTACAGTCAATCTATCAAAGTATGGCTATTAATCTTTATTTAATTGTGTAAATTACGCTTAGCGTTTGTATAAAAAATTGGAAAGTGCTCATTATCGCTTTACGCGAGCAGCTGGAGCCGATGCTTCGACGCACCCCGTGTCAAGGGGAGAGAACACGGGATTGCCTTGGGCAACGGCTTAACAGCTTAAACATAACAAGGAGGTTCGTCAACGGAGATCTCGGATGCGGCTTCATTCGACGGCTTGACGGAAATTTGCGAAGAGAAGTTGCAGCGTTCAGGTCATTGAAGTTTATGTCTGCGCTTGTCCCACTTTCTAGATGATGCATATCAAATTGAAGTATTTGTATACATACATACATACATACATACATACATACATACATACATACATACATACATACATACATACATACATACATACATACATACATACATACATACATACATACATACATACATACATACATACATACATACATACATACATACAACCCATCTGCTTATTTTTTATTGCAGAAGCGATAATAAGGTGGTGGCCGAGTCACTGCAGACCACCATATACTGCTCACTCTAAAAGAAATGAACAGCATAGTGCTGGAAGGCGCTATTTGCGAACTACAGTCAGAAAACTTTTTCGCATGAAATGTCTCAAGGTGGTTTTGTTGAGGAAAGTACAAATAACAGTTGAAAAAAAAAATGAAGAGCAATATAGCCGTGCCTTAAACTCTTCTTGAGAAGAATGCTATAATTACTTTGCAAATTCTAAATTTGCTCCTTCTCGAAAATTCACATACAAAGTCGCTAGAGGGAAGTGTGTGACGACGAAAGCCAAAGAAAACTGTCGGCACCTTTTCGTAGCGATTGGCGATTACTTGTAGCGTCTAGCAGAATGGGCGTTGTCTTCGTTGAAATTTAGGTTATTCGCCGAACGCTTGGTGTCGACAGTGTGTACATAAAGTGTCATATACTGAACGGAACTGTTACACCAGTACTCTGGAATACACACTAGCGAAATAGTCCTTAACAGACAACGTTCTGCTCGATGTTAGGAAAGATAGAGAGATACAGACACTGCAACAAAGTAACAAACAAGCAAGCAAGAAAAAAGAAACCAAAGTGCTGGCGTGGCTAGCGTACTTATAGTAAGCGGCTGTAAAAAGCCCTATCTCCTTTTTTTTCCCCTGCATTGTTAGCATAATAAATAAAACCAAAAAGAACAACAACCGAGTGAGCAAACCACCGATAAAGCTTGCGACTCCTTCTTGCTGAGGGCTGAAGGCGAAAGGCTGTAAACTTGAGCTGCTCAACCTTGCGGTCGAGGAGGAAAAATAAAGAAATGCAGAAAACGAAAGAAAAGGAAAGGATGAAAGATAACGGAAGTCCCAGGGGGGGGGGGGGGGGGAGGTCCTTGCGTGCTGTGACAGTACGACGCCTCGGCAAGTGTATCGTGAGTCAGTCTCTAAACACGCAATATAGACGCCCGTCTACCTGCTGCCAATCGGCCGGCGGTGTTCCCGGCATCTCGTATGGCCCCATTCACTTCCGTGCCAGCTCCTCGTTCGGCGCTTGTTGTAAAGTCGAGCGATTTCGTCTTTGTCGGGCAATGTGGTCGCACCGTCGCCGACCAACGCGAAGCGGGACGGGAATAGAAGAAAAAAATTGATGCAAGAATTCACCAGTGGTCGGAGTGCTCAGAAGAAATAAGGAAGGGAAGAGAGAAAGGGAGGGAGGAAGAAAGCGATGGAAAGTACGAAAGAAAGAAAGAAAGAAAGAAAGAGCAAAGTTACCGCTAGGAATAGAAGTTAGTGAGGTGTATTATGGGGGAAGGGGGGCGGGGAGTGGTAGGGGGTCGACCTTGTTTTCTTTCGCAGATTACGGTAAGCTTAAACCACGAAAAACAAGCCTCGTAACCCATCCCCACCTTACGGGAAGTAGAAATAGTTCACCCGCGTTTTTTTTTTTTTTTTTTTTTTTTGTCATCACACTTCGGCGGCGCTTGCCGCGCTTTTACGCTGCCGGCCTGCAAGCGACTGTAACCGCGACCTATCCGCACGAGAGAGAAAGAAGCGCGCATCAGGCGACGTCCGTGCGAGCCGAGTGTACGAGCCTCTCGCGGCTATATCGCGTTACGCGGAGAGTGAAAAAGGAGAAAAGAAAAAGATAGAAAGATAGAAAAAGGGAAAGAGAGGCAAAATAGAAAAGAAAATGCGAAGGAAAATAAAACGAAACGAAGGGGGTAGGAAAAAAAAGAAGAGACCGGTAAAAGGAAACAAAAGAAATCGTGGGCGTCAGGGCGATTCGAAGCTCCCTGTTTCGTCGCTTCTACGGTATCACAAAAGGCGTTAAGTTGCACGCACGCGCAATCCGTCCGGGTGGCTCGGGCGTGCCCACGCTATATATGCGCGATCGCGTGCTGAGCGGTTCGTCAGCACGCGCCGCGTCGCATTCAGCCCCTCGGCGAGGAAAGCAGAGACCGACCGAGCTAAAGGGCAGAAACGACGCCGTTTCTCCCGCGCTTTTTACCGCGCTGCGTTTGAAGCCGTTGTGGCGGGGTTTACGCGCCGAGTCCCTCCTTTCGTTTCCACGAGTCGTCGTTGTTCTCGCTCGTGTAACCCTTTTAACGAAGGCCGATTATTCGCTCGGCGAACTGCGCGTTTTCATTCTTTTTTGCTTCGACAGCCGCTGGATGATCGAAACTACACTGCGTTCCATATACGTAGCAGTCAACGCTGTGGAGGCTAGAGAGACTTCTTGCAGTGGCTTCGTCCGCTGTTGGATATAGTTCGACGTTTTTCTTTATATAGGCTCGGTATTGAATGAAACAAGTTTTAATCCTTAAAAGGCTGTGACATACGGCTGCTGATGCGTTGTTTTAGATCATTTTTTTTTTTCATTGCGTTCTTTTTTTATTTGCAACCCGTCGCCAGGAGCCTGACGTGCTCGCTCGCGCGAGCGAACGCTGTTGGCGCGCAGTGAAACATGGACGGAACGCCGAGCGACGCATAGAGGGCGGAGTGATAAATTTTCTTGACCGAACTTCTTGCGTAGCTTCGGCAGCGTTGACTGCATGCTGTGCATGGAACGGAGTACAGGTTTGCCAAGTCGTTCGGTCCTTTCCGTTACCCATTCGTCGGGCAACTTCCCCACCCTAAGCTTCTTCCTCGCTATGTTGTTGTTGCTGTTGTGGGGCTTATTTGCGAATAAGGCGAAAAAAAAAAAAGCAAAGCTTTGCTCGCCGCCGTCACTGGGGATGAGCAGTTTTTTTGTTTGTACGCTTGTTTATTAACCTGCATTGTTATATATGGGAAGTTCGGAAGTATCTTGACGCAGCTCAAAAAAAAAAAAAAAGAAAGAAAGAGTTACACGCGAGAGCAATATGGATATCAATAAAAAATTTTAATAATAAGGAAGAGCATTCGCAACCGCTTAGAGTGAAAGAAACACACTGCATACTCTCTACAAGCACGCTAAGTAGTTGGGCACTGGACCTGCGAACCAAACGCCAAACTGCCTTGGCGTTTGCCAATTACCGTTGGTGTTCTTCAATTTGTGCGCGGTTTGGCATAACCACGCCGACTGCGAAAATGGCGACGCCTGTGCGAGTATTATATATATATATATATATATATATATATATATATATATATATATATATATATATATATATATATATATATATATATATATATATATATATATATATATATAGCGTGTCTAGTATGAGAGCCTGCTCCTGTCGCAGTAAATGAGTTCGGAGCCTGAGAATCCATTGACGTGTGCTGATTAAATAAAGTATAGCTGGGGGGGGGGGGGGGTAGGGGTTCGTGTCGGGCTGCATGGCCACAATGTTGAGGGTCATTGTCGCTCGCGGCGTAGGCGTGTCTTTCAATTTTGTTCGTTTTATTAGCGCTACATACGTAGCGGCGAAAGAGAAATTCAACGCAATGCGGTTCCTTAACCTTGGCATATCTTTGAAAAGGGCCGGTCGCTTATTCGTCGCCTGGCATATGGGAAAATTGCCGCTCCTGCGATAAGAGAGAGAGAGAAAAAAAAAGAAAAGGAAAAAAAGAAAGGAAAAGCCGCATATAGTGGAACTTGTCAGTGTATTTAGCGCGTATCGATCATGATTTCCTTGATGTGTTACGGAGTAAGTTGCCGAACGCCATACGAGTATAGACGTCGTCCCGAGCTTGTCTTGGGCTATTCTTAATGCAGCTCATTGTTAACAATTGTGTGTTAGTTACACAAAACTTTATGTATGCTCTATGGCGTTCTCAGTTCACTTGTTCTCGTAAAACCCTTTACCTTCCTTTGCTACTACGCAGCCGCTATTGCCAAAAGGACCAACGCGCCCTCAAGCAATTCAGTAGTGGCCTTTCGGCATAGTTCACTTTCACAGCATTTTTGTATAATGAATGAATGAATGAATGAATGAATGAATGAATGAATGAATGAATGAATGTCACAAAAAGTCAACTTCTCTCACTTTAGAGCGCAAATCTTGCAGTGGAACTTCGAGTGTATCTGCACATCTGCACCCACATGTGTTTCATACTAAAGGTGCTGGAGAGAATACGGTGCCTGAACATGTACGTGTGTCATTACAGGGACAAGCTCTCAATACTGACCTAATATTGTCATCTTAAATTCGCTGCGTGGCAATGATTATCCTCATTTACCTTCTGATTTCGACCACCGCATAGTTTTCAGATCATAATAAAATACTCTTCAATATACGTATGTGAAATAATGACAGTCACTATAGTGGTGGGTGCCACTGCACAAGATCCACACAGATTTATAGCGATACGCAAGCTCAGAAGTGCCAGTTTATTTATGCGGTCGAAATTACATAATACCCTGTGATTTATCATGGGTTATTTATTGCATGCACAGAGCTCTGGTGGTTAAACAGCAACCGAAAGATGGTGCTCAGAATTTTTATTTTAGCGACTACAAACATGCACGTCACCAGGTCACTGGAGCATGACTGGCGCTTGTTTCTGTCTGCATTTCCTTCCTTGCTTGCTTCCTTCCTTCCTTCCTTCCTTCCTTCCATCCATCCTTCTCTCTTCCTTTCCTTGTTTCTTTCTTTCTTTCTTCTATCTATCTATCTATCTATCTATCTATCTATCTATCTATCTATCTATCTATCTATCTATCTATCTATCTATCTATCTATCTATCTATCTATCTATCTATCTATTCATTCTGCCTTTGATTTTGGTGTTGGATGCTTCTTTTGCCGGTGTGCTACCTGCTCTCCCCATTCCGCCTTCTTGCAACGTAACAAAAATGCCGACGTCAGCTCTCATGCTGGCAACGCACCGCGTGCATTATTGCTGTCTGATCGTGAGCAGCAGAAGCAGCCGCCGCGCTTACGGCGCGCGGGACACTGACCCGGCGGAAGCAAACGCGGCGGCGCGCCTAGTATAGTGCACGCTTTATTACCTGCGCCGTGAAGACGAACGATTCCCGCCGCCAGCTCTCGTCTCGCCCAATTACGTGCAGCGCGGCCGAAGCCACGAGTGTGTCAGTAGGGCCCGTCTGCTCGTCACGCAGGGCGTGACTGCGCACCAGTCCAGCGTGGAGACGGCGTCAGGTGTGCCGCTGTGGCAGTGCGAAGGCTACGACTGGTGCATCTGTATAGGGCGAGTGTCCTTGAGACGAGAGAGGGAGAGAAAGAAGAACACGATGAATGCCAACGATGTCCGTATAAAGCCTAAATGTGAAGTGGCGTGCGAATCTCGCCGTCTCTTGTCTATTTTGGGACTACCGCGCGTCCGGGTTCGGTCGCGACAGACGTTGCACGGAACTATAGCGAGGCCACGCGTATGGCGCGGCGAAGTTGCCAGCGAAAAGACGCTGAGCGACTCTCGGCCGCGCTTACAAGGCCAGCAGTGTCGCTGCGCCAGCATAGTTATCGGGTCAAGTGCTTTCCGGAAATTTATGCACAGATACTCGTAGAGTATTAGTAGCATAGCTGCTTTATATGCGACTTATCGACATTTACTATACGTAGAAAAAGAAAAGAAGGAGAAACCTAAAGACAGCTTTACTTCATGTTTTCTCTGTGACTTTCGCAATGGAGGCCAAGGGCACGCGCCTGCGATAAAAATGATGTGTTTATCAACGCGGTAATTAGGCAGACTCCATTGACGAGCCTTACCGCATTTGCTTCGTTGTAAGGTGCACATTTGTTGTGCCCAACGAGAACGAGGTATACAGGAACGACGGGTGGACATTGTGAGTGAAGAGAAAACTAAAATTATGCGGCATTGTTGTGCTTTGATACCTAAGCACACGGAGCACTCCGTCTGGATGCGACAACTTTGCTGCCGCTCACAGGCCCCGTTGACCGATTCAGCTGCCGCGCATTGGAAATCCCAAATGGCCGCAAGGTCGTTGTTCTGCTTAGCACCTCCTGCACGGTGTACATCAGGGATGAGAAACGTCTACAGCCACCAGCTGTTCTCATTGCAATAGAGCGTGTTGCTTAGATAGTTGCAGATTTAACAGGCGTTTAACAGACGTGTAATAGATATAGACTACTGCTAAAGTGTTTGTTGCGTGTCTGTCTTTCTCTCTTCCCGTTCAAGGATAAAGAACAGCGGATGACAATTTCGGCCAATCGAAGGACTCGCCAGTAGCTGACCCGCGCGGGGTCGATTGCGACGTTCTTTAAGAACCTTTATTGCACTCGCATGAGCGCGGGCCGCTGCGAGCGGTGGGACGCGGCCACAGTGGGCTGTATACGAATTGACGTTTGAGCCGACTCGTGCTGTGCCTGCTCTACATCGAGGGGATAAGGGGCCGCAATGCTAAATGGTGACGTTACCACGTGCAACGAAGCGTGTCATATGCGATGAGTGGATTTATCGTACAGTATTTATATAAATGTATATACCAAGACGGTCTACCTTTCCTCATGCAATAGACAAACTTTCATTGACTAGGAGGAGGAGGAGGAAGAGGAGGAGGAGAAATAGATGGAAAGACAGGGAGGTTAGCCAGTTCTCAGACCGGCTGGCTATTTTGTGCTAGGGAAAGGGGGTAAGGGGAATAAAATATAATAGAGATGTATTCTTCTTTCATTTTTTCGCTTTTAATTTTGCTCTTCGTTCACCAAGTTCTCAGCTCTCAAGAAGCCACGTGGGCAGCTCGGAAAGACCGACGAATTGACTCTCCGTAAACGGCAACGTGGTAGCCACGGTCAACTGCACTTGGTACGATGTCGTGAGCGGAAAAAGGTTTCCTGTTCTGTTCTATTATGTATACATGGTTTGCTGTGAAGAGAGAGAGAGAGAGAGAGAGAGAGAGAGCGGCAAAGGAAAGACAGGGAGGTTAACCAGAGATTATCTCCGGTTGGCTGCCCTGTACCGGCAGAGGGGAAAGGGATGCGATAGGTCTGAGAGAGAGAGAAAAAAAGAATTTAGAAAAGGTAAAAAGAAAAACAACGCAAGCGTACATACAATACAGAACTGTTTCTCTGGGCACTGTCACGCAGTCTGCGAACGCGTTCCTAGTGTTACGCAGTGTCACCGTGCCTCCCTACGTCACACAGCGTGCAGTCACAATTTGTCACAAAGTCCGGTGTCTTTTAAATAAAGCAGCAGTGCCCTCATAGCGGCTCGCACTGATGATCGCGTAGGCCGGTTTCCAAGGATCTTGTCTTCCTTTATTAGGCGCTATGGAGAGATAGAGAGTGCCTCGGCTACTCCGTTTCGCTGGATTATACAGCAAAATATACAGAAATACCATACCAATAAAATAAATAAATAACTGAAAGGGGGAACGAAGACGATGAAACTAATCAGTATAACAGTGCCAGAACGGAGAGTTCACCTTGCGTGCGTCCGTGCCACTAAACTAATGATGCACCTGTCACTTCACAGTTCTGTTCGTAGTTCTCATCTACTGGCTCGAGGGTCCTTCACGTATGCAAAGTAGACGGATAGGACCAAACGCGCAGTTCAGTTCAAGCTGCGTCCACAGTTTCAGATCGCAAGTACCTCAACCAATGCACGACTGCGCAGGACCGCTACTTATCACAAACGCTGATCTAACGCTGTGTCCGCTCCTTCTTCTTGACTTCAGCAGCGGGATGATCATTGGGAGCGGGTGAATGCGGTACTATACTCCGTCTATAGGTGCGGTACTGGAATGCCGAACCCGGTGGCGGTGCGCGAGCCTCCCTGCCTTCCGTTCGTTGGGACGCGACGCAGGCGTGGAAGAAGGCGACTTAACCAACGGCCTCCCGCTGCGCCAAAGGCGGCGAACGGTCGTGGACGCAGGGTGCGGCCGCCGCACCTCATGCGGAGTTGATCAGTCGGAGTTGAGGCGGAAAGATATGCGTGCGGTTAGAACAGAAATCGCCCGCACCAGCTGCGAGACAAGTCGTTACAAAGATGATACAACGTCCCCCGCCCCTATGTTGGTGTAGTCTAAAAACGGTGGAGCACTTGTTACTTGAAGGCCTCGCTTAACTCGGCGACACATTCGGTCTTGAGCGCCAGACGGACACGATTTCTCACGCTCCCACTAACGTTACGTTTAATGCCCTGCCCTTCGAAACAGTGGCAGGTCTTGGATTCACTTTTCACGTACCTTTCGGAAATCGGTGGCCTTATCGGAAGGATTTAGCGTTGGTAGGTTTAGTTCGTGGTACGAGAAAAGCCCGAGTTTATCGCCGTCGTCTGACTTATAAATATCGTGGCGCCATTTGCTCGCACATTTTCCCCACTCCTTTCCAGTCTCCTCCGGAATATTTAAATGGAACACTTTGATGCAGCGCGAAACGTGACACGGACACAAGAAGGCACATATAAAAAGAGACTGTGCACAGCGCTACTAGCAACAACAATGTTTGTTCTCAAAACCAGACCGCTTATATACCACGTGCGCCACAGCAGACACAAATCACGTGGAAGCACCAAGAAATATGCGCGATGAAAGTCACCCTATCCCAACCACATCTCTGACCCGCAATAACCCGCCGAAGTAATGTGTCGCCTCTGACACAGGAAATCTAGCTCCCTAGAAGACAACGCTATTGATGGTCTGCTAATGTACAGATCTCCAAGTGGGCCGATATGCTCTGCCTCAACAACTAATCGGATGATCTCTTCTTTATATCGACCAACAATGACGGTTTTATCAAACAAAGGTCGGCAAGGACATGCTTTGGTACGGGGGGTGAAAAACGCATCAGGTGGCAGGTTTCTTTTTTTTTTATTATCGTGCTCTCTCAACCGCTCATTTAAGCACCTACTGGTATGGCCGACGTATTGTTTTCCACAGGAGAGAGCGGAATACGATAAATCACAAATGCCTTGCAATCAACAAACTTGCTCTTATGCTTAGGACAAAAAAAAAAAAAGGTTGAGTGCACATAATGTATAGAAACAACACGAAGGCATACAGAAGAAACCCGTACGGGTATCTCAGAGAACAAGCTTCGCATTTGAAGAAAGAAATCTGTCCTGTCCCGGCGGAATCGAACCCGGGATCAACGTCTTTCCGGGTCAAACGCTCTACCACCTGAGCTAACTATAGGAGCTACAAAGAAAAGCGATGTGGTTTTCACATTACAGCTTCGTTTTCTTCAGTTCCTGTTTGTGTGCTACGTGTTAGCACAACTGCCCTTTAT
This sequence comes from Dermacentor variabilis, assembly GCF_050947875.1. Classification (NCBI taxonomy): domain Eukaryota; kingdom Metazoa; phylum Arthropoda; class Arachnida; order Ixodida; family Ixodidae; genus Dermacentor; species Dermacentor variabilis. The sequence goes on from NC_134569.1 coordinate 131,811,314, forward strand.
GAATAACACGAGTAAAAAATGTTGTCAACAAGCACCATATATCGCCGGCTTCTTCACAACCCTGAATTGTTAAATGAGTCAAGGATGATGACCGGCGAAGTGAAACATTCCCGCTATTCCACAGTTCACAGCCAAACACGTGCCAGTCAACTTTGCAATTTAAAAACGTAAGATGAGGAGGAAGGCGGGAGGGGAGGGGGGTAATATACAGGGTGTTCCAGCGAACACTTTCAAAAATTTCTAAATAATGCCTGTGGGAGTTACCACAATTCTAGTCCATAAGCTGGCCTACTGTAATAAGCGTACATTACTTGCCCCAGAAACTTAAATGCATAATATACTAATTAACAATAATTCACTAATTACGATTTTAACTAATGTCCTTGCGGCACATATTGCAATTTACAAATAGTAGGGGCTGAAACTACAAGGTGTATCCCCTTGATAAGAATTGTGTGGATGACACCATTTACAAGATATGCGCCGTCAAACTTTCAGTACACATGCACTGTCGTTCCGCTTACGGTCTTAACACAATGGCGTTTTATGCATCGAAGGACATAGGTAACTGGAACGCCAATGCATTTCTTCGCAAAGTGCCGGCTGATGCGACTTTCATACCAGAAGGCGGTGAACGTGCTACCGAAATTTCTCCGGTCAAGCGACCTCCTTGAACGACTGTGACACTACTGCGCTCCTTTGTGTGCGTTTCAATTTTTTTCCCCTCTCCCCCTCTTTTCATGTGTGTGCATTTTTTTAAAGATCTTTCTGTCTACCCTTACCCATTCCGTAGTGCAGGGTAGTAAACTGGATATCTATCTTCCGGTTAACCTCCCTGCCTTTCTCATCTCTCTTATTTCTCTCCCTCTCTCTCCCCAAAGTTCGGAAAATAATATCTTGAAACCGGGGTCAATCTGTGAATCCGTTCCAAATGGATGCACCTCGAGAACTACCCGGCTAAGATTTGTAAATTGCAATATGTGCCATAATATAGTTAGCTAAAAACTCAATTAATGTATGTTTCTTACTTAATCAATTATGCGTTTCAGTTTTTTTGCGCAAGCAATGTCCGCCTCTTCGAGCAGACCAGCATGTGGGCTAGGATGGCGCTATCTGCCACAGGCAATTAATTAAAACAAATGAAAGTGTTCACTGAAACACCCAGTTTATCGCATTCCTCAAAGTCCGACATATGGGGAAGGGGAGCAACGAACAGGGAGAGAGGATAGAAAAAATTGGCTGCGGCTTAGCTCAGCTAACCCTGAATGGGCAAAGCGAAAGCTTGGTTTAGCCTGTTTAAGTCTTGGTTTAACTTGGTTAACCTTTCATTTAGCCGTAATTGTTATACTTAGGTATACAACCACCGTTAAGCCAGGTATGACGGCTGTGCCTAGGTCGATGGCTAGACGTGACTGTGATTAGGCTTGGGTAGGCACGCATTGTTCGGCGGTGCGACGCCTGTTGTGCCACAGGGAAAGCGCACGTGCTAGACATGCAAACAGATGCCGCAAAACATGCGCAGCGTCGAAGCACAACGCATCTCGCAGCTCGAACGCCTGTCGACCACCACGACGGAAAGGTACATTATGAACGCGCTCGGCATAACGTACCACAACCAGCACGGCCAGAAAGTGCAAATCCCCGACAAAATCAGAGACACCATTACGGTGGCAACCATCGCAAGAAACGTGCACCCCGATTTCAACCGAGGTAGAAGAAAGGCAAGAGCCGAGGCTCCGCTCCGTTCATTCGGCAGGGAGCGAAACGCGCGCTTTGTCGACGCAGTCGAATATCCCAACGGCCAAAAATACACCGCCGTAGTCATAGATACGCAGAGTCCAAAATCAGAACCACATACAGTGTATACACCAAACACTCGGAAATAGCGGAGGAAGTAGCGATTGCGCTGGCCCTCACAGAACAGAAATGCGAAGTCGTACTAAGTGACTCGCAAACGGCAGTAAAGAATTGCGCCAAAGGTCGAATTTCCAAGGAAGCCCTGTCCATTCTGGCCAAAGCGGCCAGATCCAAAACCGCGAGCTCGAGGATAATATGGTTCTCCGCACACGTCAACGCGGAAGGCGACGCGCTCCCGAACCTAAACGAGACGGCTCACCGGACGGTGCGAGACATGACCCGCCGCGCCGAACAGGGCAACGCCTCTCGCACGATAGCGAACGCTTCTCGAGCAGAACGGGACAGGCTCACCAGATACAACGACATAACCAGTGCATATTTGAACGCCAGAAGGATATACCCACCGCCGAGTCCCAAATTGAACAGGAGGCAGACCGTCGCCTGGAGACAACTCCAGACGAACACTTTCCCTAATCCATTCCGCCTGAAACGTATCTTCCCAGATAAGCATCAGGGCGACACGTGCAAATTGTGCCAGGAAGGACCAGCAACACTCAAACGCATGCTGTGGGAGTGCAGTGTAGTTATAGGAGTGATGGCAGTTACGCCGGAGACCCTGTCGTCGAGGTGGGCCGCCGCTCTGCGCAGCTCAGACCTCGGAATCCAGACGTGGGCAGTCCAGCAAGCCCGTGAGGCAGCGTTGTGGCTGGGCCTTGACGTTCCCCCGTGGGAGACCTGAGCCCGGGTCGCGTTAAACCTTGCCGGATGTACAAGAAAGTAGTATCCATCCATCCATCCATCCATCCATCCATCCATCGAAGCACAAAGCAACGGGGCGCGAACGCGGTCGCTACATTGACCTCGACGGTGCGACGCCTGTTGTATTCCGGACCTTCTCCAGTGATGTAGCTTGCCAGGCGATATCCGCGGGGTGGTCAGACGCCACTTGGCGACGACGGCTCAAAGCCTCCCGCTCCCGCGCAATGCTCAAAGACGCCCTCGCTCTCATCAATGGCCAAGCTCGCACTGACCAGACGAGCGCGGCGCTCCTCTTAGCCAGGTGCGCGGCGAGTCACGTGGTCAGGCGGCGACCCAGCTGCGGAGAGCGCATGCGCCCAGCCGGCGGCGGCGGCGAAGCTCGGTGGAGCGAGTCACGTGATGCGTTACCAAAGGTACGGTGTAGCTGCGGTCAAATGAAGGTCAAATTGCCGGCGACGGCAAAATTCCACTCGACGTGGTTAGTAAAGCTTTCGCTTTAGAAGTATACTTACAGCTACATATACACATTTTACGTCTAAGTAAAGCGTACGCCTCAGCTCGCGTGCTATCCACATCGCCATGTTTCGCTTGCAGAGCAGTCAGGCCATGGGAAATCGGATTATAGGTCACCTACCATCATCCGCCATTCATACAAAAATCCAGAGCTGTGCAGAAGCCTGCGACATACTGTGCTGCTTACTGTCAACATTGGCCATCCAAAATAAATAAATAAATAAATCAGGCCGACACAGATACAGGAACGTCTTTGAGAGCGCCATCGCAAAATTATCTTTCCTCGGTTTACTTCCGTTCGTACGTATTATTCGTCAATTATACGCCATCGGATCAGACTGGCACGTCGCACGATCGCACGTACCGTGGACACGAAAACCCCTTGCTTGTCCGCCGTTGTCCTTCGTCTTCTCGTTTTGCGCGTTTAAAGATTATTCGCAGCCTCTGTCGTTGCCGAGGGCTAATGCTTTCGGTAACAAGAGTTCGCGCTTGCTTGGCTTTCTGGCGTTGTACGCTTGGGCCGTCGGTTGTGCAGCTTGTTGACGCCGTAACGGCACCTTCGCCCCATACTTAAGGCACGCGGTACGTAACTGAATTGCTTGCGATATGCATTCCCTGTGGGGAGAAGCCGCTCGCGCGCCACATCTTATGCGTGCTTGCATCATGCGCTCTTCTGAAACGCCAGTGGGGATCGGCCCATTCCGATCGAGGGAGTGCGCCATAGATTACGAGTCGGAGACCATCGATCATACGGTGGGCTCAGACCAACATAGTATGCATAGAATGATAACTCTTCGTTGTGTAGGTAAGGAATGGCCCGTACGCCTTATACAACAAGGGAAGTGATAGGAATCACGTTGCTGGAAGGCAGCAGCATGATGCCTATATATATAATCTTTATACTGTCACGTGTCATCACGTGCGTGCGAGGGCGCGTGCGCGTGCGTGTTTCAGTACGCGGCCTATTTATAATGGAGAACCATATCGCGACTCGGGCTCGTGTGGATTTCTGTTTCCCTTTAAACTGGAATGTTGCCGAATTCAGGAGTAGTAGCATGAGAGAGAGAGAGGATGATTTCAAAGCGGCCGTCGTTTCCTTGACGACCTCGCGGGTCACAGATGCGGCTCTGGAGCAACGCGCGACGTGTTATTCCAGCTCGCGTGCGAACACATTTGCGTGATCGACCGTCCTTGAGTCAGCGAAGCATGAGCGCGTGCATTTCATATCCAATCCGAAACGCCAACTCTTGTCGGCCTTCGAGCGCTGCTGTCCCGGCCTCATTGCCGGACGAAGGGCAGCCTATCAGTTCTCTTCGGCGGGCACCGTCTCCATATTGTAGAACCCAGATAGATAGATAGATAGATAGATAGATAGATAGATAGATAGATAGATAGATAGATAGATAGATAGATAGATAGATAGATAGATAGATAGATAGATAGATAGATAGATAGATAGATAGATAGATAGATAGATAGATAGATAGATAGATAGATAGATAGATAGATTGTACTTGCGAATGCTTTTTTTTTACCACTTCTGTCCAGTGGCGGCCTCCTTGCCGGACTCTTCTTTTGCCTTTTCTCTAGGGTAAATTGCTCCTCGCCTTTCCTTTCCTGTTACCTGTATATATGTGTATATGTGTTCAAAACAAATAATAATAATAATAATAAATTGCACCCCCCGTATACTCAATGTGGCTTCCTTTCAGTTCACTGCGGTGATTACTGCTACGCGCGACGGCTTTGTTGAAGGCACTGTACCTTGTTTGTTGGCGTGTTCGACGTGCGCCTTTCCACTAGCGATGAGGAATAAATAGCTCTTTTTTTTCACTTTCTTGTAATGCTTGCAGCCAATGACTAACTTGCTCATGTGATTTGAACCTGTCAGTTAACTCTTTCTATTAAAAAAGCTGGACATGAATGATTGTGCACTAAATTGATATTTATTTACTCTGTAAGTATACGTAATGATGAGAAGATCTGTAAAAAGCATCATAATACGTTCTCTTGACTTTACTTCGGCGTAGTCCGACCGCAGCGCTTTGAAACAAATTTGGTACATCGTATCGGTAGTCCTTCGTAATCTGTGACTGAAGTAGTTATAAAAGAAAAGCTGAGAGTGCGGCCTCAACTACTACGTTTTAGCCAGCCACTCAGCATTGGGATAATGGGGTGGAGAGGGAAGAGCGGTTATGAAAACAAGAAAGAACGCGCTGCCAAAGCGGAGATGATTATGATAAAGAGAAAAAGTAAATGTGCATGAATACAAAAAAAAAGGGGGGGGCAATATAAACACTTACTATGGTCGCTTATTCAGTTCACTTTCTTTCAGAACATGCCACAATGTCCTTCATGCACGAAAACTCAGAGTGTTTTCGCCATGGATCCAAAAGAAGGCATTCAGAAAGCGATCGGTTATCGAGGTGTGCCAAAGATCCAGCCATTGATATGACTTTCTCGCAAGTGCAACGGGTACGCACAAAACAGGACGCCAAGTTTGAGCCTCGGAATACAGGATGCCGGGAATCAATCAATCAATCAATCAATCAATCAATCAATCAATCAATCAATCAATCAATCAATCAATCAATCAATGAATCAATCAATCAATCAGTTAATTAATTAATTAATTAATTAATTAATTAATTAATTAATTACAGGCTTCTGCTTGCATTTCGGATAGGATCGGTTTTGCAATATAGCAAGATTACTTGTGTAAGGTGTATTGGAAGAAAGCACAGAAAAATTGAAGTTAGAGCCGCTTTGCAGCGTGTCACTTTCGCAGCGGGTGGATGATGCCCTTCGTTCTTTGTTTCAATCAACACACTTAAAATCAAAAGCCCTTAAATTCAAGGGTGTGGTGGTGCGTTCCCGATACATTGTATGCGAAGCAGATTGATCTATTCAGAGAGCTCACGCAAACTTTAAATTTACTTTCCCATGAGTTACTAATATTTATTTTCTATTGTCATACCTAAACATGCTTATTGTTTCTCTTTTCCTTCGTTTCGTCGTCTTTCTTTGTTTTTTTTTATTTGCTTTGAGCCCACAATAAAATTTGGCAGAGACAACTAATACTGCTTACGTGTGGGAATGCGAAAACATTATAGTCCCTTTGGTGATATGTTTTACGGCGAAAGCCTTTCTAGGCTCATGGGGAAGTTTGTGTCAGCAGACCTGACCGCCGGAGTGTCTGCCGAAGCATCATCACGCCATACGAACACAGATTAAAGACAGACTAAAGAATGAAATATGATTGATGGTGACAGTGAATGATAATGTTATAATAGAGATTAGTAGAGGTTAATAATGACTAGTAATCACTACTAATGACTTGTAATGACTACTAATGACTCCGAAATGACCAATATGTCTAACGACGACTTGTAATGACCACAATTGATTAGAAATGACTAGAAATGTCTGGTAGTGAGTAGTAATGACTAAAATTACTACTAATGACTTGTAATGACTACTGATGACTACGAAATGACCAATATGTCTAATGACGAATTGTAACGACTACAACTGATTAGAAATGACGAAAGATGCTTAGTAATGACCAGTAATGACAAATAATGACTGAAATGACTTGTAATGACTACTGATGACTATGATATGACCAATATGCCTAACGACACCTTGTAACAATACAATTGATTACAAATGACTAAGCATGCTTAGTAGTGAGCAGTAGTGACTAAAACAAACAAACAAGAGAGAGAGAGAGAGAGAGAGCGAAGAAGCAAAGAGAAAAAGGCAAATGATAAGAGAACCGGCTTTCGCCGTTCACCTCTTAACAGAGATCTTAGAGACCCTATAATTTTTTTATGCACTCATTTTATACACCCATGACGTGGCGCCACCTCCTCCCCATTGGCTGCGTCGTCACGTGCCCAATGACGCGGGCACTAGACCTCACCTTTAGTCAGTCAGTACCGCGGAGCCACGGTGGCGTCGGGGAAGCGTGCTCTTCTCGCGCCCCCGAGGCCCGGTTCGTTTCGCACCCAGGCTGAAATGTACAAAATTTTCTGCTCAAATCTATTGATTTACTTCGTTCACAGGAACCTCGCTGAGAAGTTTGATGCCAATCCGAACAATTCTTGACGCGTTTTTACTCCTTGCGCCGTCGGCCATTTTTTTGGTACCATAGCTGGGTCACGCCGCACGACAGCATGTGTTCGCGTAATGGGGCACATAATGCTTCCGCACTAAAAAAAATCCCTGCAATTTCATGTCGAATGGAGCGAATTATCTGCAGGGACCACAGAACATTGCGTATATACGCAGGGTGTGACGGCCGGCTTTGCTTTAGCCGCAGAGCTAGAATTGAAAGCGACCAACCGCCTCTTCGCACTCACAACTGGGCCGCCCAACTTCGAACGGATAAACTAACGTTCGTGTTTTTTTCTTTTTCACGCCCCGTCGCACAGCGTTCTCACGGCCGTCGTTCAGGGATACCGGCAAACCGAGCGTGCCTCACTTGTCTTCCTTTTTCCAGGACACCCTTCTGTACGGTTCACTCCTCTTTCCTTTTTTTCCTTCTTTTTTCTTTCTCTTTGGTATTGTGTGCGTGTGTTTCGCGCACTCCGAAAACCTGCGCTGATTCTATTCACGCTCGAAAATTACTTTTCAAATTCTGACAAGATGTACACGCTCGGTGCTCGATAATGTGGATACGACGACACGCTTGTTCCGTGGTACTTGTTCATTTAATTTTTATTGATTTATTTACGAATTTATTCATTTATTTCGTGGCCCAAATAGTTAGCGGGAAACAATGTATAAAAAGACTGAATTAGCACATAAGTAAAACCCCATACAATATGCTTGCATGATACTGGCGCGCGTACTTGTTCGGCGTTTTCCCATGAGCGCGACCAACAACTGTTACGCAAGCTTATCGCTCGGCTCGAGATGCGCCTTCACGTATCGGAATTTTATTGAATGTTGTCGGGGGGCCAATTCATTTCTGTGATCACACTGCACGCGACAGGCGCGCATTCTAGAACGTACTCGCGAGAGCCAGTGGTTACGCCGGAATGTACGATGAGTCGTGCGTGTATAAACAGCCGAACGCGCTGTACCCGCAGATCATCAGACTCCGACAACCGCCGGCGACGGTGCTCGCCGCTATGTCGTTGTGCTTCGAACGTCGCCTGCTGTTTTCTGGACACTAGTTCGCCCGGTAAAGCGTTGGACTTGTGATTCGCAGCTCTGCTACTGTCTGCTGCTTCACCGGCAACTATATACACAGCGCGACAATACTACAACACATGCTTTCAGCAACAGCGGTCGAACAAGGATGTCAAGAAAAAAAAAGTTAAATTATGGGGTTTTACGTGCCAAAACCACTCTTAGATTATGAGGCACGCCGTAGTGGAGGACTCCGGAAATTTCAACCACCTGGTGTTCTTTAACGTGCACCTAAATCTAAGTACACGAGTGTTTTCGCATTCCGCCCCCATCGAAATGCGGCCGCCGTGGCCGGGATTTGATCACGCGATTTCGTGCGCAGCAGCCCAATACCATAGCCACTGAGCAACCACGCTGGGTGAACAAGGATATCGCTGGAGCCAACGCTCCGACAAGTGGGCTTGTCTTCATCAGCGTGCCAGGATATAAATAATGACACTCAAGGAATAAGTGTGAGCGTGGAACGTATGGCTAATACAGGCAATAAAAAAAAGGAACGCGCAATTAGTCAGTAGTCACTTGCACTACAAATGGCATATTATATATATATATATATATATATATATATATATATATATATATATATATATATATATATATATATATATATATATATATGCCAGTACATATTACCAGCACATGTTGCGATATGTGTATGTCAGGCGGTATATTATTTAATATTTGGTGTTGTTCTGGAGACTGACTGTAGTGATCTGCATATGCAAATACAGATGTAAAATGTGCGAATGACGATGCCGAGTATTTGTATACATAGTTGGCAAGTTTTGCACGTAACCGGCGCGATTGACAAGAAGATCACGGTACCAAAGCAGGTAAAGAAATCTCCGCCTGCCGAGCTTTCTGTGTATTTCAAGAGTATCATTTGGTTTTACGAGGTTCCTCGGCAATAAGCACCAGCTGTAACAGTTGCAACACTTACCGTAAATCACCGAGACTGTGATGTGCATGGAATGCCCAGCCGTGTTTTTCTTCTTCTTTTTTGTCTCTTGTCCAGACCAGTCTATTGCAGCAAATCAGTATTTAAACAAACAGAAGAGGTGACACAAAACGAGGAGACCTATCAGGCATGCTAAGTTCATTTCAGGAGTTTGAGAAAACCAGCTAAACAAATGGAGGTAAAACACGACGGAAAGAAGAAACAGCACAATGCTGGCGTTGCGGCGTCTCTTCTTTCTCTCGTGTTTCGTCTTAATTAGTTTTTTCGCTGGTTTCCTCAAGGTTTAGTAAGAACCGACTGGCCCAGCAAGCATCACTTCAGGAGAATTGCTTGATGATATTATCTGGATAAAATTCTACAGATTCGGTCGAGAAACTGGAGATGGCTAGCAGAAGCGCTATTCCTGGGTTAGGCTTAAATAGAACGATAAATGATGATGGGGTCAATTTTAGACTATTACACTTTGAGAAATAAAACGCCGGATCTGAACAATGTGTCTCCGCAAATCGCATGCCTTAGTAGGGCGATAGGGTGAATAAGTTTAGACTTTTCTGCCCACGTTGAGCCGCAATACACACATAGAGCCGTATCGGTCATAGAGGGCTGGCCGTGATGTAAACCTCCATGAAACACACCAGTTTGGGGAACAGGGTGTGCGAATTTATCTTCAACGGTTGGACGGCGCAGCTGTTCGCTTATTCATGAATTGCGAACTTCTCGAGATTGCTAGCTCCGCGGGCTAAAGACATAGCATGCGGCTTGCGCCAAGTGCGCGCAGGGAACATGGCCCGACGCGCTCACTTTTCCGAAAGCGCGGCGATCTCTTGAATTGCCTCGGTACGTCGCTATAAGAATCGTTCCTGCACACTCTTAAAACGGTTGCATCGCTTTGGGACGCACATTCGCCTCACAACGATAATCGTCATCTGTCTTACCCGCATTTCCTTTCTTTAACGCTGCGAGCCCGGTACTTCCAAATCACGAGCGCGGCATGCGCGTTATCAGCATGACAGAGCATTCTCGACAGGAAAGTAGCGAGCGCGGCGTTTGGAAGAAAGGAAACGCAAGCAAGACAGATGACGATCGTCGTTCATTCTAAAAACCGTAGCGCCCTTTCGGGTGCGTATTTGCCACACAACGATAATCGTCATCTGTCTTGCTTGCGTTTCCCTTCTTGAAAACGCTGCGCTCGTTACTTTCCCGTCGAGAATGCTCTGTCATGCTGATAGCGCGCATGCCGCGTTTGTGACTTTCGTGACGCCTGTAAACTTGGTCGCACGGCCTCGCCTTGGTGTTGTGCCGACTTCTGGAGAAACGTAGGTTTTGCTGCTATGGCACGCAAGCCCGACTTTCGTGGTCTCTCCCGACCGACGATCCTGCGGTTCACCCGTACTCGTTCTTCTCACTTTCCAGTTCCCCACCATTATTTATGCCCATAGATGTCTTTTTATTATTATTATTATTATTATTATTATTATTATTATTATTATTATTATTATTATTATTATTATTATTATTATTATTATTATTTACACACTTGACTTGCCCGACTAACGGGCAGCAAGGCCAGCGTGACCGCTACGCGATCCAACTGGAAGCCACGAGAGTCACCCTCGCTTCCCCACAACGCGTACAACGCGCACACACAAACAAGCAAGCGCGGGCCTTAATTTAATCACTTATCGGGGCACGCTCGCAGGAGAAATAAGAGAAATTCCGAAGCGCGGCGGCCGCACAGACGGCATGTATAGAAATGAAAGAAAGGAACAAAGAAAGAAATAGAAAAGGTGGAAAAGAAGAAGAAGGAAATAAGTGAGGGGAGGAAGAGAGAACGACGCGCAACGCCGGCAGATAGGTCACTCCCGTACATTCCTCGGGACCTCGGGCCGCGTCCCATGCGGCGGGTGCAGTGCGGGACTCGCATGTCCCAGTGCCCCCCTGCCGCCAGTGCACTGCGATATCCACGACGGCGGCGGGCGGCGACGGCGGGGGGCAAAACTTTTTCCCGGATCGCCGGCGGGCCGGCCCCGGCCCGGGTCTGGAAACTGCCCCCCCCCTCCCCTCTCTCTTCTTCCCCAGCCCCCCTGCTCCCCAACCCTCGCGTCCTCTATCGAGCGTCCCCAGCATCCCTTCATCTCCAACCGTCTCGCCTGTCTCTTCCTGGACCTGTGAGAGAGAGAGAGGGAAGGAAGGAGAGACAAGAAGGACCGCTCGGGAGAGAGGCAACCGGAACGCTCGCGGGCCCGGGCCCCATCGATTCCCGGCGGCAGGAGACGCGCCGCTCTCCCTCGCTCTCGCTCGAGAACTTAGTTTCTCCCTCGATACAGCGGCTGCCGTCCGACGACGAGTCTGTATTATGTGCGTGCGCGGGGGTGCGAGAGAGCTCGCGGCCCCTGAGGAACAACACCGAGGAGCGACCGGCCGCCCGCTGTCTCGTCCCCGGAGTGGCGGCGAAGCGCGCCTCATATACCCGCCGGCGGCGCCGGTCACGCGTATGCATGTATAGGCTGCCGCGTATGCCTATACGCCCGCACTGAGCCATGCCAAGCGGCGAGAGACCTCGGTCCAGATGCCCGCTTCTTGTGGCGATGTTCGCTTTGGTCTCGGTATAGATGACGAACGCGTCGCCGCACCACACGGTACCTCTAATTCGCAGACAGCGCCTAATAGACGAGACGGGAAGAATACGCAATCACGGAATCAAACTTTCACCGGACAGATTTCAGGGCATAATCGAGACATGATTCGTTGCATAATCGCAATAAACCCTTTACGCAGGGACCAATGTATACTGCCCTCGCTGGCCAAACCACAGGAAGGCCGAGCTTACCGTGCATGCACTTCATTCCCCCCCCCCCCCCTTTTTTTTATTTCACGAGATTTCGCACTTCGGGTTGATTTACCAACCCTTATTCATATATATTCAGTTGGATACATGCGGCATTGCGATTTAGCGGGAGCATGCTGTTCTCTCAGTTTCATTTAATATTACGTAACATTCTTTACAGAGGAGGGCAGTTTAGAACGGGGGGTGGGAGTGGCTGTGCAGAGTGGCTCGGCCTTCTCACATCGTAATGACATCGTGACCAACGAGGTTTCTGTCAATTCTTCTCCAGTACTTGTGCATAACGGAGCGGAACACTCGGTATGTCAGGTGTGAGTTTTTCGAAACAGGTCGTAGAGACACGTGAAGAAACTCTGTATCTGACACTGTGTATGTGCCTTACCTCCACATTAGATGAATAAATTACAGAGGTGAATATTTGAGTTCGAGAGTTGAATGCATGCAGCCTTATGTTAGTAAGAGCAGTTTTTCATTGGCCGGTCGTCTTCTTGATACAGGGTGATCATTTTTAAGTTTTATGAAAAATTAAATACGAAATCGCCTGTGGCAGCTAACATAATTCTTGTCCTTAAGCTGGATTATTCGAAGAGGCGGATATTGCTAGCACAAGAATTCGGCACACATATTCATCTAATTAGGGAAAAGTCACTAAGTAACTTCTTAATTAGTTATTTTACCGCACATATTACAATTTATGATTTGTAGGCGATGAGCTTGCAAGACGTATTCACTTGAAAATGAATTTCCAGGATGAAACCAGTTCCGAGATATTATTTCCCAAAATGTGGAACGAAATGCATGGGCGTTCCAGTTACTTGGGTGCAGTGCATGAAAGAACGTTTTGTTAAAAAAGTAAGTGGAACCAAAGTTCATTTTCTTACGGCAAGTTTAATGCCGCATATATCCAAACTGGTGTCATTCTGGAAATTTGTTCCAAGTGGACACTCCTTGCAAGCTCATCGGCTACAATTCGTAAATTGCAATATGTACCGTAAGCTAACTAATTAAATATCATTTGTGCGTATTTGGTAATTAGTTGAATGTGTATTTTGATTTCTGGTGCAAGTAATGTCCGCCTCTCTGAATAATCCAGCTCAAGGACTAAAATTATGTTATCTGCAACAAGCTATATTATTAAAAATTCCATAAAGCTTAAAAACGGCCACCCTGTATAATTTGTTTACTATAACGAGTTGCCAACGTATGTTCGTACTATATGCTTTAGCGCATATTAGTGAGGTCGCGCTATGGGACGATATTAAGCCCGCTTAAGATAGAACATAAATAGCTGTCAGTGTTTAAAAAAGTACTTTTTTTCCGTACCGCCACTTCGCCTCATAAGTTTTCTTTTTTTCTTCTTGTTGTTTCCCGCGTCTACGGCATGTTGGTGAAGCTAGAATCCTTTCTGCATAGTTTACGCACCCGTGCGACCATGCGCTACGTATTAACACTATATCTACTGTATACTTACTACATACGGGAAGCGCTGTTCAGTTGAGACTCCTGCAAGGGCTATTATCGTGAACCAAATGGCGGTATCCACAACTACCTTGTACCACAGCCTGACGTCATTTGAACTTTGTTCCCTGGTCCATTAAGAGATACTATATAAATTACTACAAAACTTCTGGATCTCCCGTAATCGAGAATCGATGTAAGCGTGAAATGCCAACCAGCAAAGTAGATTGGTTCGTGGTGATACAAGCCACAATCTTAAAATGGGTGTAGTGCATGTTCGCAACGGCAAACCGCACCACGCGACACCACACCATGCCATACTGTGCGTTGGTCCATACGAACGCTGTCCAGCTATAGAAGAAGAAAACTGGCAGGAGTCCACACGACAGACAGCGAACGACGCTAGAGATACAGAGCGCACTGCCTAGCTAGAAGAAGAATGAATTGAATTCTGTGGTTTTTACGAGCCAAAAGCACGATTGGATTACGAGTCACGCCGTAATGAGGGACTCAGGATTAATTTTGACCATCAGGAGATCTTGAACGTGCCCCCCAATGCACATGACACGGGCGTTTTTTGCATTTCACTCCCAAGGAAATGCGGCCGTCGCGGCCGGAATTCGATCCCGCGACCTCGTGCTTAGCAGCGCAGAAGCCGTCATTTAGCATGGCGCCATATCTCGAGGCGACGCAAAAACCCGCGCCGCGGAACTTGCGGGCCCCTGGCGTTCAGCGCTCAGTGCCAAAAGATGACAATGAAGTGTATGTCGCCCTGTGTCTGCCTTCTGAACGTCGCCATCGGAAACGAAAACAAAATGTTCACCGTACTAGGAGTTACAGCTTGAGTGATGATGTGAACAAACATTAGGAAGAACGCGGAAGCAATCTTTTTTTTTTTGTAACTTGTTTGGGCAATAACTAGCGCGTGTAACGCGGTCCTGTACAAAGGGTTGGGGGGGGGGGGGGGGGCAGAGATCGCATTTTTAAAAGTTTTGACTGGTTGCCCGAATGATTTCGTTTCGTTCTCGCAAACTTGTCAGTGTCAAGCAGACACCATTTATTATTTCATTTGCTAATCTGTTTTGTTTACATCAAGTATGATGTATTACATGTGCTGTACCTTATATTGTACTTTACGTTCATACCACAGCTGTAAGCGTGCCTACGGATGAATAAATTTCCTTGTCAACTTGCCCGGGCGTCCTCGTTTGAGTGCCCGGTTAACGGCTCTGGCTTTAGGCTCAAGGTCACTTGAAGGTCGCCGAAAACTGGAGCTAAAAGCTTTTCTAGCTAAAAGCTTAAAAATGTCGGTGTAAGAAATAGTACGTCAAGTTAGGATATATATGTCGAGTGATCCGCTGCATTTCTTGCAATAATCGCAAGCACCTACCTATGACTACGACGCGAAGGAGCGTTATCGCTATTTCAATTAAATGAATCCGAATCGCAACGTTCAGTCGAAATGTGTTATTAGAATATTAACACATTTCAGTTACACCGTTCAGTGTCCGAGTTACTGAAGTGCGAACTCATTTCAGTCGAAATGTGCCCTGCTTGCCGGAAATGTTCAAGCGTGAAAGATCATCGTGCACGTCGATAGTTCGCGGCTAATAACGACAAAAAAAAAAGTTGGTGTTGACGAAAAATAAAATAAAGAAAATGTGACGTCGTTTTTTTTTTTTTAGCTCTTTCTCTTCGAATAGAGCTAACGCGCGTTCTCTGTTTTCTTCAGCTGGCTTAATGTAGCTCCGCGTGATCCCTAGAAGGTTCATCGTGGTGATCTTTTTTGGAAGCACTGTCCTGAAGTTTCTTTTTTTTTTTATATCGTACCAACAAGCCTGTCCAGTCTTGCCACGTTCCTCCCGAGGATTAGTCACGTGTATCAACAACCAAAGGCAATGCATGGGTTTAAGCTGGTGACGATGGTGTCGCGTACAGTTCCAACCTCCTCGGTTGAAACGATGTGGCACCATCATTTCCTGAAGTTGAATTCCTGGGTTTTTACGTGCGAAAAGCACGATTGGATTATGAGGCGCGCCCTGGTGGGAGGCGCTCCGGATTAATTTTGACCACCACGGGATCTTTAGCGTGCCCCTAATGCACGGGACACTGGCGTTTTGGCATTTCGCCCACCCATCGAAATGCGGCCTCTGCGACCGGGATTTGATCCCGCGACCTCGTGCTAAGCAGCGCAACACCGTAGCCGCTACGCCACCGCGGCGGGTTTCCTGGAATTAGTAAACGCGTGCCGACTTTGACATGCTTGTCTATCGGAGGCGATCACACATCCCCAACCACTCTCAGGGAAAGAAAAAAAATTACGAAAAAGAAGCTAGAGACCTGATGTCACGCATAGTATACCGTTGGGAAACGGCGCGCTACTTTCCATCACGTCGTTCCGCGTGAAAGAGTCTCGTCGCCGCCGTCCTGCTATATAGCCCCCATTGTAGAGTGCAACGTTATGCGTAATTTCAGGACGCGCTTGTGAACTCCTTCAACCGCTCCATCTCGGCTGTATTTCGACACCACGCGCGCGTGCGAAAACGCCTGTTTTGCAGCCCGTGCACCAAGCCGCACGCTCGTCGTGGTCCACGTGGCTGTGCGCCGCGCGCCAAGCGCGTACAGATGCGCGGGCGCACTCACGATGCAGGGCGCCGTCGCTTGCCGCGCCACCTCGGATACGTCACACGAACCGTGCGTGCTGCCATTCATGTCCGTGAGCGCCCGTCCCGGTTGACCCGCTAACCTGTTCGCTCCCCCGATGTATGTTTTTTTTTTTTTAATTATACCGACCTGGCTTCTCTTTCCTCCCCGAAGTCTCGCGTATACTTGATGGGCGTGTCCGGGGCGCGCAATCGGCCTCACGGTGGACACGGAAAGAGCTTGTACGTACCGCAAATCGGGCCTGTCCTTTCCGACTGCGGCGAGAGAGAGCTCCGCCGATCGCTGGGACAGCAACGACGACGACGCTATCAGTGACGACCCCTAAAGACCGCATTAGCAGGCACGATGCCAAGGAGATCGGCGCGGACGCCCTCGACGTTCACCGTAGGGCAGACCCCGTCTCACCCGCGCACGCACACATACCCGGGGGGGTTGCTGAAAAAAAAAGAAAGAAAGAGATGCGCCGCGGGTGAATCGAGCGGTTGCGACAAGACCTCGAGCACGGAACGGGCCGCTTCTTCGTCGCGAGTGCAGGGAACCGTAATAGCCTTGGACCTTGTCCAGTTGCGATCCACATCTTCTCTCCCCCTTCCCACACCTCGTGCTTCTTTTGCGTGCACAAATCACCTAAAATGTAATAAAAAAAAGAAGGGGGGAGAGAGTCGAGTCGTAGCAAAGGCCTGTTGACTAGACGAGTATAAATTGGCGGACCGCAGGTGCGATCGGGCGCTCTCAAAATTCAATTGCCCGCACGCATCTGCGGATGCATGCTGATGAAGCCGCGGCATGCGGCGTCAGGCTCTCGCGTTCGTCCTAGTGTCTTCCTTTCTTTCTTTTCTTTTTTTCGTCCCCCTCCTTCCTTCTCGACTTGCTGTATATCATCTCCAGGAGGATCCTAACAGCCCTCATTCCTCGACATGTGAAACGCTCTGTGTTGGCAACCGTAAGAGTTTTATCCACTTAAACGCGAAATTTATGGCGGCTCCATACGTTACCTCGGTTTAGAGAAGCTTTCTTTCTCTTCGCTACGCTCAGTTGCTCGCACTTCATTACGGGTTCGAGTCGGTCCCTCCCCTATTGAAGCTTCTGGAAGCGGTGGTGCTAATCTTCTTGTTTGTTCTTACTTTACATGCTTCCTCTTTGCGTAACACGAGTAAGCTGACAGATCGTTCCGCATGCAGCGCGTGTGCTCCGCCACTGTATAATGCGCTCCGGCACTCTTCGCCCGCGAACGCTTTACATTTATGGAAGTCTGGGACATCCGACTGGCGCTCACACGTGTCAGACTTTACCGCTCTCACTGAGACGAGCTGCTGTGAGGAGGAGGAGGAGGAGGACAAAAGAAAGAAAGAGGGCAGGGATGTTAAGGTTCTAGCCGGGCGCTATGGGATGGCCGTTTTTCTGTAAGGGTTAGGCAACTGCTGGTCGCTCGGTCACACGGCATGACAAATAGAGAGAGTTCTGTGATGTGCATCGGTACGTCAAAGTCAGCGGAAGAGGAGGGCAGGTGGTAATTAGATGGTCGTTGTCGCGAGACGCAGAGGCAAGAGAATCGCGCTTTTAACGAATGGAGAGTTTGGCAGCGTTCGACAGTTGTTTGCTTAGCGGCGAGTATAAGGCGATGCCTCTACCGAGATTTAATCTTTTTTTTTTTTTTTTTTGAGTTCCTCGCTCGCTGCTTGCGATTGTTGACAGCTGTTCACGCCAGGGTACATGCTATCGTAGTGCACGTTTCGAGTGAGGAAAGCTCAGAGTGAAATTGATTTCGAAGAACGACCGAGGAATATGATAGAAAGTAAATAGGTTGCGATAGCGTTCAGGTATTCGTACAGAAAGAACATAGACTCACAGTGGAGTAAAATAACTAGGAAGCTTACGAGCAACTATGCGACTGGTATGGTAAGCAACATGGCAAAAAAGAACGTCAAACGCAAAGTCAGAGAGGCAGAGACAATTTCCTTGGTGGCGGCAATGGAAAAGAAACCTGCTATGAGTATAACTAGCTGAGAGGAAAAAAAGCGATATCAGGAAAGAAGCAATTTATGATAACTCAATCGGATCCTCATTACCCTTCGAAGGGAGGTCAGGATTCCTAAGAACGCGTAGTTATAAATCCAGGTAAACCAACGAATAAGAAAGATTTGATTGTTGCGGTAAAGTTAGGGAAACGATGGAACATGTTTTATTAGAATGTTCGGTACCTATGTATGGAAATCACGTGTTGAGGCCATGCAGCGTGATAATCTTTATTTTCCTTCTTGAAAGTGGCCTAGTTCACCTTTTTGTAAGGCAACTCGTCTCCCGGTTATTCTTCTTTCGTGATGTAAACAGTCTATTTCTAAGAGAGATGTTACAACTTCAATTAGTCAATCACCTTCCAGAAATTTGTGTCGTCATCTGTCAGCGATGCGCCGACGGCTCATTGGGGCTTCTTGAAGGAGGTTGTTGAAGCCATCCACTTTCTAAAGGTTCGCTTTAGTATTGATTGTATTTTCAGTGCCTCCACCAAAGAAATTTCTGCTCCACTCATAGGCACATTGTTTCCTGTTCCCCATTATCGTACGCCTTATATGGAATGTTATTACCTAGATGTAATTCAGCGTGTCCGCCGAATGATCATTCCTCCAGGGGTGAAAAAATTTATCTTTAAGTTACATTCAACAACGGTTCCTGTCAAAACCGAGTTGGAAAAAAGGGCTCTTTCGTGCCGTGGTCGGCAAACTGCCGTTTCTGTCCACATCCTGAAACAATTGGTCACTGTTGTGTAGATTATAGGGACACCGTGTTCTTCTAGGACATTCTTCCAAGAACACGTAAAACGATTTAGGTATCACACCATACACAATTCGTTTCCTACCTTTTAAAGATCCTTGTGACCCACAATACGACATGTTCGTCTTACTTGGCCAACATATAGCCTTTGGCGCAGTATACTCTAAGAATAGTTTACACCCTTTGGCGTGCCCCTTCTGCCACACAACGATAATCGTCGTCTGCCTTGATGCGTTTCCATTCTTTAACGCTGCGAGCCCGGAACTTTCCAGTAACGAACAGCACGCGCGTTATCAGAAGGGGCACTCCAAAGGGTCTAAACTGTTCTATGCTGATAACGCGCGTGCCGTTCGTTACTGGGAAGTTCCGGGCTCGCAACGTTAAAGAATGGAAACGCATCAAGGCAGATGACGATTATCGTTGTGTGGCAGAAGGGGCACGCCAAAGGGTGTAAACTGTTCTTAGAGTGTAGAATGTGCGACAGGCACACTGAACCACCGCGAAGCACTCGGTTGTTTTTTCGGGAATCTGTTGCTTATGTTCGTAGTGTGCGCGCTGCACAAGGAACAGCGCTGGACTGGATACCCTTATTGGGCGCTTGCACGTGCTTGCCTGACTTTTGAATGCGTTCTCAGTCACCTTAAATTTCTGTAGCGCTTTGTCTTTCTTATTTTTGCTGAAAGTTTTGCTCCCATGTAGAAAAGAAAAAAATTAAAGAATAAGAACGAAGAGCTGCAACAGCGTCGGGGAAGCGTGCTCGTCTTGAACCCTGGAGGCCCAGGTTCGATTCCCGTCTAGACCCGAATGTACGAAATTTTACTTTCGAAGCCATTAATTTACATTGCTTACACGGGTTTCCCATGAAATTTGTGGTCGATTTAACATTTCCTTAACGTGTTACTTCTTTCTTTGCGCCGTCGGCCATTTTTGGTACCATATATCGGTCACGCCGACGCCGACGGAATTTCGCGCAATGGGGCCCCATATAATGCTTCCGCATTAAAAAAAAAAAAAAAAAGGTTCCAGCGGGCTGAGATCCGAGTGCCCGTTTTAAACCCGCGGTCTTGCACTACGGCATTTCGCCTGGCACAAATTCAGCTGTCGGGACACGCGGGCCCTATAATCAATCGATTTCGGCACGGTACACGAAGCTGGACGGACGAGAAGGATGGACGTATCGTCGCCAACACGCGAGACGCAACGTCCGCAGCGGCCACAACAAGCGAGCTCGTGCGGCTGGCGTATACAGTGGCGGTCGCGCGGGCACCCGACGGTGACGCGCGTGATTCAGACGTCGCGCGGCCCAGCGCGTATACGAGCGGCGAATGCGTAATCGGATTGCGCCGCCCACAGAATCTCGATGCGGGAAGCGTTGTCAGGTTACAACTTGTCGCGTATATACCGTGCTTGTCCCGGCCTGCTACAATCGGTGGCTGCTGCGCCGTGGCGCGATCGAGGTGTGCACTTCTGCGAACCGTGAGAAGTTGTCGTTCAGTGGGCGACGCGCCCATTCGCTCCTGCCCTTGTGCCCGCGGGGCGCAATACGCGGCGAGGGAGGCTTGCGATAAGCGCCGGCTCCGCCGTTGACGCAGTTCGCTCGCCGATACTGTTTCAACCCCGCGACCGGCCGCTGCGGCTTATGCTTCGCAGAAAGGTGGTATATACGGTGCGCGACGTGGTGGGAGTGTTGCCGGCGTGAGTGAAACAGAAACGCACAGCGCGGGTGTTATTGCCGATGCAATGCGTTGGGTACGGCGGAGCGATTTAGAGGCTATAAACTGTACTTCATGGGGACAGGTTGTTAGGATAGCTTGCGCTCGCTGAAGAACATTATAGCGTAACCGGAATGAAAAAAAAAATGCGTGTACGTTTCCCTCCTCCCTCTTTTTTTCGTTTCTTTTTGTTTTCTGGGCGCGCGCGTGTGCGTGTGTGTGCGCGCGCGCGCGTGTGTGTGTGGTGTGAAACGTTTTTCACTTCGGCCTACGGGGTCGCTTGCTAAAAGCGCAGGTAACGAAAACTTGTTATGCGACTATAGCTTACATCTTTGCGACCGTACTACACACGCCCCTTATTCTGGCGTCGTTTTTTCTAGAGAAAAGAAGCCATCACTCGATCGTATTGACACATGTAGTTCTTCACCTTTTCCGGGTAACCGCTTTTCACCGCCTAACAAATGTTATCGCACAGCGCAGGACGCGCCTGCATGTATCGGAAGTTTCTCGAAGGAAAAGGAAGGAAAAAGTAGAGAAGGAAAGGCAGGGAGGTTAACCAGTTTAGCGTAACCGGTTTGCTACCCTACACGTGGGAGAGGGATGGGTGCGATGAAAGATGGGGAAGGGGGAGAGAGAGAGAGAGCACATAGTACAGCACACAGACATCGTCCGGTAGAGTCTATCAATCTGGCATTGTACGTGATAACACTGTCAGAGCCGCTTGTCCAATCCCGTCTCTTTCAAAAACTGAAGTAGTCCCTTCGTCGCCTTCACCTGCGATGTCTTCTGTCGGCGGCATGTGAAAATCGTGTCGAGGGACAATGGTCTAGTGTCAAGGTGCGCGAGAACGGATGCCAGGGACTGTCGCTGAACATTATATTCAGGACAGTCGCACAGAATGTGTTGCAGCGTCTCCTCGCAAAGACAGGCATTGCAGAGAGCGTTGTCGGCCATTCCAATGCGGAATGAGTAAGATTTCATGAAAGCCACCCCTAACCATAAGCGATAAAGCAGAGTCGCCTCGCTTCGGCGGAGTCCAGTTGGCATATAGAGATGCATCAAAGAGGGCAGGTGGTATTGACGGTTGCTCTGGTTGGTCTGGCTGTTTGGTGTGCACCATGAAGAGAGCGTCATCTCCTGTGCAAGCACTCGAAGTCTGCTAGCTGCGTCGGATCGTGAAAGCGGTATGGCCTCTTCTTGTGCGTCTTCAAGAGCTGCCCGAGCTGCATTATCGGCGTCTTCGTTTCCAGTGACGCCGCAGTGACTTGGCAGCCACTGAAACGTCACGTGGTGTCCTTTCTCCTGTAATGTATGGAGTAGGCATCTAATATCGAATACGAGCTGTTCGAACGGCCCGCGACGCAGAGCTGATAGTACAGATTGTAGGGCTGCCTTTGAGTCACTGAAGATGGACCATTGTCGAGGTGGCTCCCGACTGACGAAACGGAGTGCAGCGCGAAGAGCAGCTAGTTCAGCAGATGTCGAAGTTGTCGGGTGGTCAGTCCTAAAGCTGATGGTAATAGCTTTTGCTGGGACAACCACAGCACCGGACGAACACTGGATGTTTGTGGAACCATCAGTATAAATGTGTTCACTGTCCGCGTACCTCTCGTGCAGAAGAAGCAGAGACAGTTGTTTGAGGACAGGCGACGACAGTTCAGACTTTTTTCCGATTCCTGGTACACTGAGATGTACTGTGGGGCTGATAAGACACCAAGGGGGTATCGATGGTTTAGATGCAGCGGTGAAGCCCGAGGGAAGTTTGTCGTTGTACTTGTTGATAGTTTTAGAGAATGAAGATTGGTGCCTGTCTGAAGGTAGTGCTGCAAGGTGGTGATAGGGAGCACGTGCAAAATGTCTGATGTGCGTTCTCAGGGCTTCCACCGTAATGTGAGTTCGCATTGGATGGTCCCGAGCAATCGCAAGAGTCGCCTCTGTTGACGTACATCTGGGCAAACCAAGGCAGACTCTGAGTGCTTGAGCTTGTACTGCCTGCAGAACACGAATATTTGTCTTGCAGGTGTTGTTCAGTACAGGTAGACTGTATCTTAAAAAACCGAGAAAGAGAGCTCTGTAGAGTTTAAGCATTGCGTCTACTGACATCCCCCACGTCTTCCCTGTCAAGTATTTGAACAACTGGCAAGTAGCTGTCAGGCGCCGTTTCATGTAGGCCACGTGTGGGCTCCAACAGAGGTCTCGGTCAATAATGACGCCAAGGAATCTGTGGTTTCGGACATAGGAAATGGTCCGCCCATTGATTGAGATGATATAAGGCGTCATCGGTTTCCGAGTAAATGCGACTAGTGCGCATTTTTCAGGTGAAATGCTGAGACCCTGTTTACACAAGTAGTTCGCTGTCAAAGTGGCCGCTCTTTGAAGTCGCGCACGTATCTGAGGACGTGTGACTGCCGAAGTCCAGACACAGATGTCGTCAGCGTATGTTGAAATCTTGATGGTAGTTGGCAAGCATTCAGCAAGTCCAACAAGAGCGAGGTTGAATAGCGTCGGGCTGAGAGCACCGCCTTGAGGAACGCCCCTGCTGGTATAGCGTCGCGTAGTTGGGCCATCGTCAGTTAACACATAGAATGATCTTGCAGACAGGTAACTTGCAATCCACAAAAAAACTCGACCACCTAGGCCAACCGTCGCAAGAGCGTCGAGAATGGCCTCATGTAATACGTTATCGTATGCCCCTTTCACATCTAAGAATAAAGCTGCAGATAAACGCTTACGGGACCTTTCGTGCTGGACATATGAAACGAGATCAACTACACTGTCGATGGAAGAGCGGTCACGTCGGAAACCAGCCATGGAAAGCGGATAAATCTTGTAAAATTCAAGGTACCATTCCAGGCGGCCAAGGATCATCCGTTCCATTATCTTTCCGACACAGCTGGCCAGTGCTATTGGGCGGTAAGAGGTGAGTTCTAATGGGGATTTGCCCTGCTTTAAGAGTGGCACCAGGCGGCTTACTTTCCATTCGTCAGGAACATTTCCCTCCTGCCATGAGGAGTTGTAAAGGCTCAACAATTCTATCCGAGCGGACTCTCCGAGATAGCACAAGGCCCGGTATGATATACCATCTGGACCCGGAGATGATGAGCGCCTGCAGAGAGCTAGTGCCGCTTCGAGCTCCTCCATTGTAAAAGGAAGGTCCATGCGGCAATCACGGGAATGGGGGACGTCAGCTCGGGCTGGAGGAACTGGACGAGCCGCTTGGTCTGCGATCCGCGCACAAAAGTCTTCTGCGACATCGATGTCTTGCCGCCCTTGGAAAAGCGCTAGCGCCTTGAATGGAAAACGCCGTTCCGGAAGGCAACGCAGACCTTGCACCGTTTTCCAAATGTGAGACAGTGGCTTGCGGGGGTCGAGTGTCTGGCAAAACGTTGCCCACCGTTCCGACGCTAATCTATCCATACGACGCTGAATCTTCTTTTGCATCCTCCTGGCTGCCCTAAGGTCATGGATTGATTTTGTACGTCGATATCGACGTTCCGCCCGGCGACGAAGCGCTCGAAGTCGCTCTAATTCTATGTCGAAGTCATTTCGCGTGGAAGAGATCGTCATCATGCGAGTGGCGTTTTGCATCGTCATTTTAATCGTTTGCTCTAACCCAGAGGGTAGGCCCTCGCGGCAGGCATCTTCCATCTCAGATTTGAAGTTGGCCCATTGAATCGTCCGAATGGTATTCCGTGAGCCTGATGTAGACGACATGCCTTTGATGTTCAGATAGGTGGGAATGTGGTCACTCCCATGTGTCTCAATGTCTGGAAACCACTTCACACATCTGGCGAGAGAGTTGGAGACGAAAGCAAGGTCGAGGCAGCTGCCGTATGTCACGCCTCGAAGAAAGGTGGGGCTACCATCGTTCAGGAGAGTAAGGCCATAGGTGTGGGCGATACTTGCTAATATTCGTCCTCTTGCATTTGTCCTTGTACTTCCCCATGCTGGATGGTGTGCATTGAAGTCTCCTATGATGACCCATGGGGCGGGACAAACACTCAAGATATCCGCAAATCTTTTGGTATCGAAATTGCTGGAAGGCGATATATACACGCCTATGAGAGTAAACAAGAGTTTGTTCTTTTTAACTGTGATGCATAGATATTGATTGTCGTCGTGGGGCGCAATTGGTTGCAAAACATAGGTGAGTTCACGACGAACAAAAACGACGATTTTGCTGCATGCACCGTTTGTTGATGAGATGATAAACTCGTATCCTGACAGTCTTATTGGTTTCGACAAGTTGGGCTCACAAATGACGATGAGTGGAAACCCATTGGTGTAGACAAACTGACGAAAATCTGAAATTCGTGATTTTAGCCCTCTGGCGTTCCACTGGATGACGGACGCTGCTTTGACTTCTTTTCGGAAGGATGGGGTAGGAGTAGCCATCTGTCTAGTTGAGGGATGCAAGCACTGGGCTTAAGGCGTCCAACACTTTAAGTGCGCTTCGAGCAGATGGTGTCCTCATGTCCACTAAAAGCGTTCGAATGGCCTCCATGAGAGAACGTAGCACCGAGATGACTTGACGGTCTGTTTTAGGTGAATCATCCATGGCCGGAGAAGGATCAGGTGGGGCCCCGACCTTCTGAGGTTCTGTCGCAAGGGAGCGGCTCGGTAGCGTAGGCCATTCCTCTAAAGATAGAGTCTTTTCTGTTTCCTTCGTGGAAGTGGTGGGCCCTTTCGCGGCGCGGCTAACTGGCACCGCAGAGGAGTGGGTACTGTCACTTCGCGCATGCGTCTTCTTCGAAGACGTACGATGGTGCCGACGTCGACGCCGACGCCGGACTACTTTGGCTGCCTCCCTGTGGGCCGAATTGTCTCTGGCCATTTGCTTGAGAACCGCGCGTTCCCTCTTAATGCGGGGACAGTCTTTCGACGAGGCCGCGTGAGGGCCGCTACAGTTAGCACACTTCAGGACCGTGGCACCGCAGGTCTGTTCTGCATGAGGTTCAGCGCAACGGGGACACAGTAGCGAGTTGGGACACACGCCCTTGACGTGTCCTAGCCTGAAACACTGATGGCATTGAAGCGGCTTCTGGATGAATGGTCGGACCGGATGTCGAAAATGTCCGACTTTAACGTGGGATGGGATACAATCCCCCTTGAATATTACTTTTACGCAGCGCGTATTCCCAAGGCGGCGCACTTGCGTAATGATCGTGCTTTCGTATGCCGGCTTGATGAGGCTAGGTAAGTCAACATTAGGAATGGCTATGTCGATGTCGTAAATCACACCGGCTATGGATGTGTCGTCGATCGGGATAAAGGGGCGCATTTTGATTCCGCCTAGCTCCGTGATCGCTTGAAGTTTTCCAAGCGCGCTCGCGTTGTACACGTCTATGGCGAGTATATTCTTGCGTGGATTTATTCTTATATCTTTAATTTGATCCGGCACCGCACGTTCCAGAAAAATGGATAGGGCTTGCCTGTTCAGCAATCGTAGGTTGCTTGATGGCTCTTCCGGCATATAAATGATGACGTGTGGCCAGCGCGCAGGCCTTGACTTCATAGTCGTTGTGCTCGCAGGAGTTGACGGCGCTGTGTTGACGATTTTTCTTCTCGCCCTCTTACTCCGGACGGGTATGAAGCCGTCGTCGGATGAGTCGTCCGACATGGAGTACAGCTCGGTGTCTTCGGTGTCACTGGGGGAGCCAACTCGCTTCCTTGCGGTTGACGGCAGTGATGACGTCTGGCCAGGCGGGCCTCTAGCATGCTCCGCGTCCATGGCTGCAAGACGGGGAGGCGAGGCACCTCGAAAGCCGAAGATTTTACCAAAAATTCACAGAGCACAGAAACAAGTGTTCTGCCAAGAAGACACTTCGTCGTCTTTACCAAGTTTCTCGAATGTTATCGATGTTACCTTAGGGCCCAAACGCCCTCTGCAAGACAAGCGGTTAACGGGCCCACTACGAATATGGGGCGATCACGATCGCAAAATTAGACCGTAAGACCCCCACTAGAGAGAGAGAGAGATGCAAAAGAAAGACAGGTAGTTTAACCAGAGGATATCTCAGTTGGCCACTTGGAACGTGGGATGGTGTGTGTGTGTGTGCGCGCGTGTGGGGTGGTGGAGAGGGGCGGCGAAAAACCCTTAAAGAAGAAAATAAACAAACAATACAGAACTGTATGTGTGGGCGCTGTCACACAGTCTGCCAGGGCGCCTCATCGTCGTACACAGTGTTAAATGTTAAGCATGTAAGTTAAGCATGTAATCATTCTAATGCGTGAATAATGGTAACTTGCATATTTGGTTATGCACAATTTCTGCACCCCCTACGGACCATACACACACCCTCTGCAGCATGCGCAACATATGTCACGTACCCCACTGATGCTGCGTCCCTGATACCAGTCTACCCGACCTTTTTATTTTTTGTCATTGTTGTGTCGTTACACTAGATTATGCCCTTTAGACCGTGTTTGATGTGTGCTGGCGCCGGATCATCGTGCGCCAGACCCAGTTACGCTGCTTATGTGCCGAACGGAAACAATCAGTCATCATGTGTTGATCCTTGCCGAGGTTTATGGACACCCTGTATGAGATTTTTCACAATGCCAATCGAAAGAGCAGTTTTGTTCGAAAGCGTCACCGCGCGCATCCGAGGAGCAGGAAGTTTGTGACACATGCAGCGTGGCGGTGCAGCGAATGCTGCGTCGCAAAATTGAGCTCGTATTTGGGATCACCAGTATAGTGGTGTTGATACAAAACGCAGCATATTTTCCCTAGTGACGACCATCGATACATATACTGTGACAGCAATTCGGTGACGCTATTTGTAACTGGGACCTTTCGGTCGCTAGACAATCTTGCTAAGATGGATATACACTGAAATTTGTTGAGGCCCCAGAGGGTCCGCGTCGATCGGGGGTGATCAATCAAGAGATTGACTATACTCAGTTCTTGAATACTTTCACTTTTGTATGGTGTAACGTGCAGCGCAATACCGTACCAGAGGGAAAGACATCCTGTTACCGCAATCGGTGAACCATGCGACGTGAAAATAACGCTGATCATAGGTGCGTGCTTTGCCTTCTGTCACACGGACACTCCACAGCATCCCTGAAGGTTGCTATTACGTGCCACCCTTAGGGACCAGGGGTCGTAATCTGGATAACTGCTTCCGATTCCGCCGTACTGTCGAATTGTTCACGTTGTCAGCTCTGATAGCCCCAGAGTGGCTGCGGCGGACTACCTGATTGGCTCACAACGCCAACATAATAGAATTTCACAAAGTGCGGAATTTTAGAATGTCCAAAATATCACTCAAAGGCGTTGTAACTCATCTCAGTACGCTGTGCACTAATGCTCAGTTAAAAAATAAAGCAATTCAGTGCTTGTAAAAAGCGCCTACCTGAGAGTCGAAAAATGGCAGGCAAACGACTACAGCTGAAGAAACAGCCGTGTCAGTCGCAAAAGGGTCCCGTCCCGTATACGTTTTCGAGTACCTTTGTGTAGGAGAAGACAACGTGTCCCCATTTTTATTTTGTCGGTATTGTTACCTCTTGAGAAGCCTTCTTTGTCCGCCCGTTTTCGTTTATCGATGGGCTTCAGTTTAGTCGGACGTTACCATAACGCATTATACTGCTCTTTTTATGGTAGCATAAATAGTTTGCCACGATTCACTTATTGACAACTGTATTGATTTGCCTGCTGCATGACAGCAAGTTGCCATTGGTTACCTGGGTGCTATTGCCACGGCGATCATTGTTATATCCGGTTAATATGAGTCCAGCTACAAGAACTAAAAGGCTGACGGATATTTAGCGCCCCAGGCAGGATCTTGAAACCTGCCTTCTATTTGCATTATTACTATACGTGATGAGTTCTTCCACTGATGCATAAAAAAAAAGAAAGATAGTTTCAACTTCATTTGTTCTTACTTACAAAGAGAGGGAGGAAAGGGTTCTTTAATGAATCTCTGGCGGAACGGCGAGGATGCTACTTTAGATGGGAATGATGAGATGAAATTACACGCTCAGTGCGCGTCCACAGTACACACACTCAGGCGCGCAACGCACACAAAGCCCATCACATCATACAACCTACGAAGTAATTAATTCGAGCCTGTGTAGCTGTACCGTTTTCCAGAACAGACGCGGTTGCGGGGCTTCGTTCGTTCGCACGTGAACTGACACTTTCACAGCGGAACTCGACGGAATTTACCGATGCTCGTCTCCACAACTTGGATCCCAATCTGCGGCTACGTCTTTCGTCAGTACTACCTTGAGCTGAGGCGACGCTCCTGTGCCGCTTGGGGCTTGGTGTGGCCCTCACGAATACTTACTCATTTCGGATCGGAATGGCCAACAGCCCTACATGCGATAACTGTAGCTGCGAGGAAACAGTCGCCCGCCTTCTCCGTGAGTGTCCCCGCTTCAGTGCGCCCAGGAAGGAACTTTCACGAGTATTAGGTAGTCTTGACAAACGCCCTTTGTCGGAGGAAAGAGTCCTGCGACACTGGCCGAGACCGTCCTGCCAATCCCACGCGGGATTTTTGCAGAAAGGGCACGAGAAGTGTTGAGCATGATAACACAGACTAAATAAAAGTCATGAAGTACAAGTGAGCAGAAAATCAGTACTGATCTAACTACCACGCGGTATCAGCAAGATATATTTTACAAGACAGTACTCCGCAGCCAACAAATTTACGAGTGCATACTGACTGAGCGGTGAGAGTGCGAAGTGTAAAGTACATCAATAATGCAACCTGCTTCGCGGCGTCGCATAGACTCCTCGCTCGCGTTGGCCAGGGAACACAAGGTCCTCTCTGAAACCAGAGGAGTAAGTACTTGAGCTGCCCGTTCAGCTCAGGATGGGATTGCTCAACCGCTGCCAGGTACGACGGTTCGTGGACTGATTGTGCTTGGTTGATCGACCTCGTTCCATAACTTCGTCAGCAATATCAGCGACACAGTCTCAGCACCGCCAGTTTCATCAACCCTGGTGCGCTGGCGTAGTTCGTAGCATTATCAGCCATGGCTATTCCCAAGAAGTCTCGGTAAGTGGCTTTTGCGGAATTCGGAAAGTTCAAAGCCTTCACGATTTTCGCGCCCTCTGAAGCTGCGATCAGATCTCGGTCTGGCCAAACTTCAACGTGGCATAACCTGCAATAATAATAATATTTGGGGTTTTACGTGCCAAAACCACTTTCTGATTATGAGGCACGCCGTAGTGGAGGACTCCAGAAATTTTGACCACCTGGGGTTCTTTAACGTGCGCCTAAATCTAAGCACACGGGTGTTTTCGCATTTCGCCCCCATCGAAATGCGGCCGCCGTGGCCGGGATTCGATCCCGCGACCTCGTGCTCAGCAGCCCAACACCATAGCCACTGAGCAACCACGGCGGGTGCATAACCTGCAATAGTCGGAGAATTTGTTCAGGCGTTTGTTCGTAACAGGCGTTTGCTCGTAACCACGTTCGGGTGCTCCACTGCTACGAGCGCGAAATTATACAGTCGCCGATGGAACCTTGTATCATAAAAGCTCGGATCGCCATAACGGAAACTAGCTGCTTAGAGTTCCCCATTTTTCATAAAAACAATTGAAAAAAAAAATGGAACAGCGAGAAACAGTTATACAGCAATACCGCTGCTAGAGCCATGGGTGCCTTACTGCGACAGTTGCTCAGGTCACAAGGCGTCTGACTCTCAACTTCTGTGTTACGAGACAGACACCGAACCGCTTTTAGCTCGCTATGCGCCGCCACAATGAAATACGACTTAAGCGGACGCGAAAGAAGTACGCACGCCTTCACTTTTTTATCCAGAGAAGCGCTGTTGTTTTCTTGTTTTGCTAATCTCTGTCCGTCCGATCGTGAGCGCTTAAAGCGGCGCCTCATTATACTATGCCGGATGGTCTATACGGTGGAGAGCCGTCAACTGCCGACGCTGAAGTCGTACAAAGCGATTCCTCTCCCTTCCAATGACGGGACCTGGATGTGTGAAAAACTGTCTCGCAAAACTTCCGCCGGTGACATTTTCTTTTTTTTTTTTTTTTTGCTTCTTGCCACGATTCCTGCGATAGAAGGAGGGCGAGTCAAAGAAGAAGGAAACACAGGTGTTTCAACCAGGCGCGCGTCCGGTTTGCTACCTTACTCAGGGGAAAGGAGGGTCGAGAGATGGAAAGAAAGAAATGAGGACGGAAAAAGGAGCGTTGTATCAGCACGAACACGACGGCTGCCCACCATTCCCCACAATCGGTCAAAAAAAATTTTCTGGCGTTTTACGATATAATTATGAAGCACGCCGTACAATGGCGGGAAATGCTCGTTACACGCGATAGGTTAATTGATTAGATAATTCATTAATAATTTATTATTTCGCCGCGATCGATATGCTGCCATGACGGCCATGGACCAAACCCACGACCTCATGCTCAGCAGCGCAACGCCATAGGCGCTACGCCAACCCCGCGGGTGCAAATCGATCACCAAGCACCTTTCACCAGCCACGAAATACACTGGCTGACGAAAAGCGATCGAGTTGAATTTTGAAAAAGAACAACGAAGAAATAAAACTGCGACTACCTTACAAGGGCTCTCCTCTGTTGAAATTGGCGGCTTTTATACGTTTTGTTTTATATTACATTGTAAAAAATACCTATGATCCAGAAGCGAAGCCAGGTGTCCTGATAATATTCTTTTTTTCTTTAGAGTTACCAAAATTCCTAAAGAAAGCCTCCTGTGGCAGATAGTGCTATTGTAATCTTTGCGTAGGATTGCTCGAAGAGCTGGGTATTACTTGCACTAGAAGTCTAAATGCGTGATTGACAAAATACATTTTGTAGTTTACGAATTGAAGCCCGTTAGTTCTCAAGGCTTGAGAGGCATGTTGAAGCAAGCGCTAGTCTCGGCATAAGCGTCGCCAAAGTAGCGGTAAACCGGAAGTGTGTTGTTTCAATTAAACTTCTTTAACAAAAGAACCTTTTATATATAAATTTCAATACGTGCAGTAATTAGCTAAAATGTTATTAGGGAAACTTTGTTAACTAATCGATTACGCATTTCAAGTTCTCGTGCAAATAATAATCTCCGCCAATAACCACAAGGGGTATAGATTAGTGCTATCTACTGAAGGTAAACTTTAAAGGTTCCGTTAAATCTGAAAAAGAAAGAAGAACGCCCTGTACATACGGGAACGTTCCGGACGCTACGTTACCTTCTTGGAAACTGCTCCGTAAACCTGTGTCCACGCAGCTGTTCAGCACGGTCTGCGATAAGATCGTGCAATGTTTCTGGCGCCCCATCCGCGTACGAGCGGCCGTGCATTGCAGCCAACGGTAGTGTCAGCCCGCCTGACGCTAACTTTGATCATTATTATCGATTGACTCGCTGACGGTGCCTGAGGGTCCGGGAAGCCACGGTATGACACCGCGGTTAGCCTGGCCCGGTGAAAGTCATCGTGCCAATCGATGAGTGCTGCGAAAGGCGCGGGTTAAAACGCTGGTCCCGACGCGGAAGTGGTTAGGCTCGGTCGCTACGGCACGCGATGTTTGAGCACGATGTTTTTTTTTTTTTTTTTTTTAATGTTGACGGCTTGCTGTACGGCCGTGGAGTCTGTTTTTCTTGCAACTGTGGGTCCGTTCGCTACTTCCCTTTATATATATATATATATATATATATATATATATATATATATATATATATATATATATATATTTCAAGTTTTATCACCTATAGTGCCTTGTTGAAGTGGCGGATATAATAATAATAATAATAATACTTAAGCCTTAGGGTTATTTCTGAGCACGTTAAAGAAATCATTGATTGATTATTATCTATGGAAACATGACTATACAAGAACCACACATGCACAGAGAGAAAGAGAAGCACACCGGCGATTGTCTCCTGAAGGTACAACTGCCACGCCGAGTTGTTTGAAAAGGAGAGAAAAAGAGATAAAATTAAAAGAAAGGAAAGGAAGAAGGAGGCGCACAACAACACATCACTCGACACAGAGAAACGACACACGGAGAGTATGAACGCCACAAACCATAGTCGGAGCCCCGTGTCTGACAAGTATATTCATGTATAGCAGAAATCACGCAGTTCCAACCTCTCCACCTGATTCCGTCAGCTAAATCAAATCTCGTCTAGTCTAAGGTGTCCACGCGGAGCCACGGTGGAGGGGGGAGAATTTTCTTCACACTCTCAGCAACCGTTTTTTTCTTCTTCAATCATTCGGCTTGTAGCACTCAACAGTACCCGAGAGGAGGCAGAGACACAGGAATGCACTTAGCCCAAATGTATATAAGATGCCTATATCAGCGCACACGCGCGCTTACAGACCAGAAGGGTATGTTGCGTAAGCCAACTGACTTCCGAACGGGCCATTGGAATTAAAGAAAATTAAATTCTCGGTTTTGCGTGCCAGAACAACGATTACGAGGCACGATTAATTTTGACCACCCAGAGATCTTTAACGTGCACCCAATGCACCGCTGCGCTTGTATTTCGCCCTTATTGATATGCAGCGGCCGCGGCCGGGATTCGATCCCGCGACCAGCTCGTGCTTAGCAGCGCAACGCCAAGACCACTATGCAGCCACGACAAGTTGCCCATTCATGCACTTATATCAGTCGCTATTTTAATGCGCGGTGACAAGTATACGCTAAGGGGCCACTGAAGAGGTTTTATAATAGGAAGATTTATGCTGGTTTGAAAGACTGGAAAAAGGGGGGGGGGGGGGGTACAGCGATGCAAATTTTCGTCGAAGCTCCGCGACCCTCGCGCGCTGAGTGTGTAACGGCGAAAAACCGGACGCCAAAATGACGTCAACGCAGGAGCCACGTGACTGCACTATTCGAAGCACGCACCTCGATGATACCTACGACGGCGTCACGATTGCGTTCGTCATCAGCGCCCGTTAATCGACCCGTGGCATCAGACGCTGCTGCTCGTTCTTGTTTTTTTTTTTTTTTTTTGATAAATTAAAGCGACCTTCGGTGGCTTCGGGCCTGTTAAACTATAGCTTTCGTATTCGTGGGGCGAAAAACTATAATAAATCTCTGAAAGCCAACTCTTTTGTTTAAGCGCCTTTGCTTCCCTCAAATTATTTCTATTTAAGGGAAACCATTTCCGTTCCGTTTTGCCCATAATGAACTAGCGAAAGTGCA
The DNA here is from genome assembly GCF_050947875.1 of Dermacentor variabilis. NCBI lineage: Eukaryota > Metazoa > Arthropoda > Arachnida > Ixodida > Ixodidae > Dermacentor > Dermacentor variabilis. Next base: position 131,845,171 of record NC_134569.1, read on the forward strand.
ATGCCAAGGAAAACTTTTATTTGCGTAACGCCGGAGAGAATTGCGAACTTACATTCTGCAGCAGTTTTCACGTTTCATCTTGGTCTTAAACATGCAGTGCCTAAAAAAAACGAAGGAAGAAAGAAAAAACCATAGGGGTGGCAAGAAAGCTCCCTGGCCTGGAGAACCCATCATCGCAAAACGTGCGCTTCGTTTTCGCAATCACTCATCGGGGTACGTATTCTCGAACGATCACTTTCGGCGATACCATCGCCTCGGCCGCACGCTGATTGGCTGGTACAAGCAAAATTCGGATGAGCTGACTGGCTGGTCGAGCACCACGTCGCGCGAAGGCGATAGTACCGCCGAAAGTGATCGTTCGAGAACTGGTGCCAACATTTTATTAGCTGCTGAAGCCAGGAACCTAGAAATAGAAGCATCGATACGAATCACCTGCGTTTCAAGGTTGAACTACTACGCCGCTTCTGCGCAACGCACGCGGTTCTCAGGTACGCAGAAAATGCCGGGCACGCGGACGGCGGGCATGTTTAACGCGTGAACTCGGTTGTAAACTCCCATAATTCTTTAAGCACTTCGAGAAAAAAAAAAGAGAGAGGGAGAGCACTTTATTGGCAGGGGAGGTGCGTACGTTGTCGGCTTCCTCAGTCCGGGGCCTCGCTTGCAGGGCGTCGATGAGGAGCGCCAGCAACTCTCTGCTACGGTACGTCCAACAGCACTAGCACTGGATAACACTATAGCACTTGCAAAACCAATGACAGTGGTGTTGCCTCCAGAAGTCAACTGCGAACTGACAGACAAGGGGTAGCATAGGCGGTGTTGCGAAAAGCGGCTATCAGGAGGACCGGCTGCCTGCGCCGTGACTTTTCCAGCCACCCGTACCGTTATTTCCACGCTAATAGCGCCTGAGACGGCGTTGCGGTCACCATCGCCATCGGAAGTTAAACAACATTAATTATTGCCAGTATTATTGTTTCTTCTTGTTGTTGTTGTCATTTCTGGAACTTCCTTCTTAATTGTGTGTATTTCATTTGTTTTATTCTGAAATAACTCAAATTAACTTTCTGAATGCCTAAATGATTGTTCGTCGCATGTTGCGCAGGATTGCATCGTATATTGGTGGCGACGGGACGCAAGGAGGCTTGTGAACCCGGGCGCCGAGTTAATTCAAGCGAAAGCATCGTAGGGGGGTCCCAATGGATTCAGGTACTTCGACTACGTACACAGTGTTGATTTGAGGCGTCTTAATTACCGCGAGTCATTCAATATTTGCAGCCAAGCACTTTCGTTCTCTCTGCTTCCGTTGTGTGTAACCAGGAGGATGCTATACTTGATAGGCTTGATACTTGAAATTTAGAAGCACTACGCATTGCATTTGAAAAAGCCAGCCGCATTCCGAAATTTATTTGAACGCAAATTGCAGGTGGCAGGAAACGGTCGTATACAGGACAGTCATCCGTCGTAGAAGTGGTAGCCAACGGTGGACCGCGTATAAAGGAAGGCCCGGTGACAAACACACATCCTGCGCCTTCAGCAGGTGCTGCTACGAGGACGTGCACGTAAAACCACGTGCCTTTGCGCTGTCTCAATCGTGCCTTTCTTTGCCTTTTGGTCTAGCGTGCGTGGATACACTTAGCATCTGCGGTTCCCGAGATCTCGGTTATTGTAACGCTTCCTCGCACACCATTCCTAGAATAAACAAATTGAAAAAACTCTTCGTGGACGCATTCGTTGAAGGCACGGCAGTTTAAGCAAGCAGACGCGACAGATCTGGCCGCCCTACAAGGTATGCCTATAAGCTGCTCATAGATTACGAGATTGTGCGGGCTTAGCCAACGCGATTCCCGCTTCATACGCGAGCAGCCATATAATGCGGGGAGCGTCGTTCAGCAATCGCGGCTCGTCCGCCTTATTGTTTTTTCTTCTTCTTTCTCCTAGTTGCAAGTAACCCCTCACGTGATGTTGTAATAAGCGTATTCACCATTGATCAACCTGAAGGACGACTAGCTCTCACGCTGCGAGGACAAGTGCCAATGCCGACGTTGGTACCGATGCCACAACTTGAACTAGTATTACTAAGCATCGTGCTTGGACTGGCTAACGTCAAGATCAAACGTGAAGCTGATAATTAACACCGCAGAGGCTGTCTGTACGCATGTAAACTGGTTTTCGCGCCCACCTCACGTGTCAGTGCAGGGAAGCCGAGTTAACTAAGTGGAGCGAAACCGTGCACGACGAACATCTATGGCATTGACATACACCCCCCTCCTCCCCCCACTCCCCCATCTCCGTCTTATTTTTTCTTGTTTCTTTCTAGACGAGACTTTCCTCTTGAGGCCCAAAATCTGCTCGAGCACGCGACAGCGCATCGTCTTCCGAGAACGGAAAGCCGGCGTAATCTAGCCTGAATAAGACATGCAATGACTGTAGTCCCGCGTGCTGTGACTATTTCTAGCGGTAAGGGTCGCGCGTTTCAATCTGCTTGCTCTTCCTCAAATTTGCTGTTGCTTTCTTAAACTCTGTGTGACTAAATGTTTTCTCGAACAACTGTTTTTTTTTTATTGACACGTTGCAGCTTCCAACCAAAAGTTAGCCGTCTTCTACCTCGTGATTTCTGTGAAGCTTTTCTTTTTTCTCAGTCAACCTCAACAAAATAGCGGGGTACTTCTTCCGGGAGCTGGAGCGCTCATTTTACTGTCTCGTCCCATTATTCAAGAACCGACTTTGCGCAGTCCTAACTGAAGTCGCCGCAGCTGGGGTGCAATGTGACGAGGAATCGAATTTTTCTTTTAATGCAGTGCGAGGCATAACACCTACTCGCCGCTTAGACGAGAGCATGATATTTTACGGGCGGATGCGTGGAACGCTGCGCAGGATGCTCGAAAAGCCAAAGTTGAGGCCCGAAATTTCACAGCGCAAGAAAAAAAAATTTTTGCGCGCTCAAGATCGATGTTCGGCTAAGGGTAACATATGCGCGAACGAACGCCCGGTGGCGTCTTAATGGCCTCGACAGGTCGCGAAAGGCGGCTAACGCAGGACTCCTCGCACTCACGGTTGTCGCCGATCACGCCGCGTTATATCGACCCGTTTCGTCCCTAAACTGACCTACGACGGCGACAGGCATTGCATAGCCTATCTTCAGAGAACGAAGGGGTAGGGGGGACACAACACAGAAGAGGCCACAGAGGGATACGAAGAGAGTGGTAAGAGGAGGTGAAGAAAGGAAGAAAGCGTATGTACAGTATAGCGGTGCACATTTAATGGTGGCGACAAAACAGCAAGAGCAGCAGCAACAACAACAAAGAACACACACACAAAGGAGGGACATCCGAAACCAGACACCTCTGGGATGAACGGTATAGCGAAGAACTCGCGGCCACCCAAATCACCACCGCGAGCTTTGTGGAAGGGATGCGATGACGCCTGCCTCTGCTGTATACGCGAATCTTTACACTTTTCCTAAGGGGATAAAAATGATAAGGGAAACATCCTAGGTGCTCGATTTTCTTTTCATTTACAACCATATCAAAGGAACAGGCAACGAAGCCAGAGAAAGCATTAGAGGGCTATAACCTTTAGTTTTGAGCAAAATTAAGAAGTACAATGAGGAAACAGGAAATGACAGTAGACGAAAAAACAATTTTCCGGCGGTGGGAGAGGAACCCGCATCTCCCGCATTCGGTGCGCGGTGGTTTACCAACTAAGCTGGAAGTCCTGCAGAAATTTCAAGTTACAAGTTTTCTCAATCGCCTTCATTTTACAGCTCCATATAGTCCGCCTCACCTGTAATCGCTAGAAAGTCCAAATAATATTTCTGTGCGCGCCGATCCCTTTCAGTCGTGTCTTTTTTTTTTCTAAATTACGATATCCGAAGTGATGGTAGCAAATGTGCCGCCTGAGTTTCCACAATTGCGAAGCGTGCGTGATGAGCTTACGGAGCTGGATTTCGAATTTAAGTCTGTCGTTATGCGGCTGCGCATGGTCATTGTGGAGCCTCCGTGCTGGTTCACGCGATGTCGCAGAATCCTTTGACTAGTTTTCCCACTTCTGCCGGCTGTTTGTAGCCAAGAGAAGGACCTATTTATAAATCACCCTTCGCTTGTCGCCTGGGCCTCCATCTTTATTTTTATTTCGGACATCCTCTAATTCGGCGCGATCGGTGACGCTCACGAAGAAGCACGCGTCTCCATACGCGACTGTTCTGTTGCCACCGGAAGCCCCCCCCCCCCCCCCCCGCAAAATTTTTCTTCAGAGTTTCTATAATTTCCTCCGTCTCACGTTTCTTAGCACGCTCCACTTCCAGAAACATAATTTTTTTACCTTGGTAGCGAGATTTCTTTTGCTGCTAACCTTGGCCACACTTTCCTGTCAACAACAACAACAACAACAAACACACGCCCACATGCAATGGCGCGAGTACTCATGTCGATGCGTTTGAGTCGATTTACAATGTGGGCAGGACCAGATATCTGACAAAATCTGCCCTTAGTTGTTCAGTAAAAAAAAAAAGGCAATCGAAATAACACGACCGAATAAACACTAATCACACATGCCCTCACTTTGAAAGACGGCATGGGGCTCCATCATTCCTGCCGCTTTTTAGAGGCAGCCCTTAGCGTAGCCGTACGTTGCGATGATGAAGCGGTCATCGCTTCACCATTGCGTTAAGCAGAGCGAATGAGACCAGCCGTAGAAGAAGCCACCCGACAAAGTGCATTAAACGCCTGTATTAATGTAACAACGAGTCAGCCTTTGTAAATTTCGCTACAAAGAAAATCAATATTGAATTGGACTCCCACTTCGTCTTTTATTCTTTATTTTCTTTTACCATCGTGTTTTTCTATGATTGCCACTCGAATGACTACGCACCGACATTGCCATCTTTTATTATAGGCGCAGCACATTCACGATATAAGTGTCTTTATGCCAACATAAAGGCATGGAACCTAAAATAGTGCGGAAACGAAACAAAACAAAACAAATAATTTAATAAAAAGGAGGCCTCCGAAGTTCTCGTACATGCTTGAAAGCGTGCTACCGAAACATGTGCCCGCACTATGAGTGAGAGTTTCCTACGTTGAGGAATGATTTGATGGGAAGGATGTCTTTTTACGATGGCCAACAATAAACGAGCGGCTTTCGCTTCGTCAGCCTGGAGGTATTGGGAAAACTCATCACAGCAGGGCCAAGAAAAGAAGAATGTAATGGACGTCAGCATCTTTCGTGATGCGAGAGTACCAAAAACACTCTTAACATTGTGGCCAGTAGAGCGCGCAGCTGGGCTGCTGCTTGGCGGTCACTGCTACCGACAAGAAAACCGCCAGCTCCCACGACTGGATGGGAGTCTTCAGGTGAAGCCCCACGTTTATATCTTTAAGGTCGCCGCGAGCTTTATTGCGTCACATCGCTGCTTGTTTGTTCTGGCAGCGCACACACACACACAGAGAGAGTGAGAGTTCGAACTCAACGCGTTGTTGGCGTCGCCACCACTTTCGTCCCGGAAGCACTCACGCGTGACATTTTCTCAACTCTGTCGGCTTTGGAAAAAAAATTAAAAAATAAATAAAATAACGGTTATAATTAGTAGCAGTCATATTCCACGATGAACGTTTATTGGCCGCGTCCATGCGTACTTCCTTCCTTTTTTTTCTTTCTTTCTTTTTTTTTCCTCACTCCTGTAGCTTATTGCGTCCCTGAAACTGACTGCCGGGTACAGCCCGACAAGCCTCATTGGCTTGGACTGACCCGTTTTGTATTTGATACTTTTACGACAAATAAAGCATTATTATTATTATTATTAACGCGACCTGTTTACTGAGCATAGCACCATAAGTAGGCAAGCGTAACAGTAATTAAGCGGATACACACGCACACACGCACTCTACTAAGAAAACTGAAAATTCCGGCACAATCCATACCATGATGATTGTCGACGTCAATGCGTTCGGCAGTGAAGCAACACGCAGCGACACACTGGGCTGGCCACCGCAGAAACGCGTCATGCTCGAGGCGTGTGCTACAGCCGGGCTCCTGTCTCGCGCATCTCTCTCTCGACACGCTGCGCCATCTAGCGGCGCCCCCACGAAGTCCGCGCGTGGCGCGTGTGTGAATGTGTATGACGCGGATTCGCTTCCGCCCAGCACTGAAGACATTTTAAAACGTTTTTTTTGTCACCAGCAAATGCCCAGTGCCAGATACCCAGGTACACAAGTTGGCCTGGCGGTTGGTTTCGAACCCGGTTTCCTCAGCACAGCAGTGCGATGCTCTGCCCATTAGACCATGGACTAACCATGTGACCCAAGTTGGCATGAAAGAGGCGAAAGACAGACAGACAGACAGACAGACAGACAGACAGACAGACAGACAGACAGACAGACAGACAGACAGACAGACAGACAGACAGACAGACAGACAGACAGACAGACAGACAGAGAATGATAATTGCATTAAAAAATGTGGCCGCAGTGTTTGTAGTCGAAACGATGGGCATGTCTCCAAAATCTAGCAGCGGCGACTCATTCTTTAAACTACGTCCTTTAGGCAGATTACGGACACCTTTGCCATCACCGCATGCATGGCTTATGTTCCTTCCTTCGTCTATGACTAACATCCTTTAAATTATAAATAATAATAACAATAAAAAAGAACGTTAGTTCAAAGAAACTAGCTTGTCTAAGCAGCCGTATAGCAGTGGCTTTTACGACAAGGTAGAAATAGTTAGGTTCGAGAAGCCGAGGCAAAGAGGCATATCTTAACTTATTTTCTTTATTATTCTGCGAGACAGGTGAAATTTTGCCACCCTAAATGAAGGTTAGTTACTGTGGCGCCACAGTTTTTGTTTCAAGTTGGAAGCCTTGATATAAAAGCGGTCGACGGGAATTACAGCTGCATTCGGACTCGTCATTCTCAAGAATATGTTTTTTTCATAATAGCTCTAAAGCTAGGAAAATGGAGAGAAGCAATAGAACGCAATTCTTCAAAGAAAGTAACACTAAAGAGAAAAGGGAAAAGGACCTTGCACGTTTGATTAATGTACTATTGTTGGTCAGAAGAAAAGCACATCGCCGAGGAAGCACCATTCAAAGCGTTTTGGAGTCGTTTTACAAAGTATCCTTTGTTGAGCAAACACGGAAAAATACATCTCGCGGCGCAAGAGAAAAACGCTCGCTAAGTGCTTCCAGGATTCGGCGCTGCTGCAGTTCGATCATGCAGTAACTATATTCTAACTGCATTGTAACTACTTCACCGAGGAATACCGCTGCCTTCGTCAGCCCTCGATCAGCCTTATCCAATAAGAAAGAAAAGACTGCCAATATCAAACTTGCGTTTGTTTCCACATCTTGCGAAACTACACTTTTCGCACTCTGTGTGACTACGCACGTCTGTGTGTTCTGGACTCCTCTTACTCTTCCCGACAATAAGAGAATCAAGAAAAGAAAAAAAAAGCAGGAAATAAATAACGAAAGGAGAAAGGAAGGTCTGGCGACGCTGCTGAGAATTTGCTGCAAGCGCTGGGAACAGACCAGCCGTCTTCATTATCATGCACGCGGGTAAACACTGGACGCTATTTCAAGGCTGGTGAGACCGTCTTAACGTCTGGCGAAGCTGACCAACGTGATGCCGTCCTAACGTATCCTATAACGCGGTGTCTTTGGTGAGACTGAGTTTTCTCGTTAACTAGTAGCACTGCGGCAACTTGTTAATTAACCGTGATATACAGTTTGATGTCTTTCGTCGCTTCCTTGAGCTTTTCGTGTTAGCGGCTATCGCATCTCGAATGTGTTTGTAGCGTTGAAATAGCAAGAAAGCCTTTTTTAAAAGGGAAGCTTTTCTTTGCGAATCTGGCCAGGTTTCGCGACCGGCGACAATATGGTGAGCGATTTATTGTTCCAGTGAAAAAAATGCGACAACCTCTACCGTTACGACCTGCACAAAAATCCCAAAGGTAGGACAATGAATGAACCGGACTGATCCCGAATGTGGTGCGACGTCACATAGCTTCTCAGAGTGCTTGCTTTCCAGCAGAACGTGCTTGCTTTCACCAGGGAAAGGTGGGGCAAACCTGGTTCTCTCTCGCTTTTACAAGCAAATTGTTGCTGCGCGACGCGACGCGCCAACCGTCTCCAAGCACTGGCTTTTATGTGGGGAGAAGTACGGTAACGTTGGTATTACGTTAGTCTTGCGTTTGCGCATTCGAAACGGTTTCTGTAGAACCGGATATTTCAAGTCACTGTCATTATGTAAGAGCTCAAATGTACTCGCGCAGCCCCTACATACAGGTAATGGTGTCTGCGTGCCAAGGTTGACGTCGATCCGTTGACATCGAACGTTGTGCGGCACCGAAGGCGGCCTGTGAGGCGCGCTTTCCCTCATCACATTTGCCGCACTGCCGCTTTCTCAGGTGAGCGCTACCACTTCTCGCGCGCGAGGTCTTGTTCCTGGGGCGCTCGCACTTACCCTGCTGCTTTGCGTTGGGACTATTTAGTGACGTGTTCCGTCGAGTATACGTAGGTTCAGTTAATATTTGAGGCATCATTTTCATGAAGTATATGTGCCGGGAGAGAAAGCTCTGAAAACAGCTTCGACATAGACCTCACCGGCCAATATTTTCTTCCACGCCGTGTGCACACGTGAAAGATGTGCAAAAGCGAATGCTCAGACGTTGCCAGAGAGCATCGATGCCACGTGGGGTAAAGGAGCAAGAAGTGTAAGCGGAACCGAGGGTCCTGACTTTTTATTAGCGGCAACCATATGGAGCCAAGAACAAAGACGAGCAAAGTATAAGGGAAAGCGGTTGTCTTTTTTTAATGGAAGTGAGGAAATGATAAGGAAACGGGAAACGAAGGTTTCCAAAAGACAAATCGGCGCCGGTGGGAGTCGGATCCACACCCCCCACGTTACGCGTATGATGCACAACCAGTCGAGCTGCTTACGACGACGCTTTCTCCCTGCTAGCGGAGGCTTTCCCTTTGTTGCGTCTCAACGCAGCCACATCTGGCGACGTCGAAGCCTGAATTTAGATAGGGCGCCCCGCAGCCGCGCGTAACGTCGAGGCATCCTACGGCAGCGCCTGCGCTCAGCCGCACGAATCCTCGCTTGCGTACGCACACGCGGGGCACCCTCGCATCTGGATACCAGCGCACCGCCCCAGATGTAAATGAACTCACGTGCCGAGAGCTACAAATCACTCTGCGGCGGCCCTGTCCACTCCGTGGCGGCGGCGGTTGAGACGTTTGACTTGTCTCGAAAGGCAACCGGAAGTCGGGGCTCCTTGTCCGCTCAGCAGCCTGTTCATTTCTCTCCGCAGAGGCAGCAACGTTTTAAACAGTGCCGCCGCCAACGCCGAGAAAGAGGGGTGGGGGTGGAGGGGGGAGCCCAGTCGGCTGGTTTGGACCACCCGGCGCACCGCCCACCGCGTCTTATTAGCTACACGCAGAGAAGGGCGAGCGGGGGAACCGTCTTTGAGCCGTCAATCGTGTCAGTCGCCGACACCGTTTCCGATGGTTACCTTTCAGAGGCACCGAGGCCGCCGCCACCGCCGCCACAGTCTCTTTCTTTGTGTGTAACGTTATTGCGAGATTCTCCATTGGCATGTCGGCACGTAGGATTCCGACGCGGAAAGCTGGCGACGCCTGGAGACAAGCGGTCACGCTGGAATCAAGCGAAACGCAAAAGCGGACCGGCTTGGAGGCAGATGAGCCGCCCGGTAGCGCGTCTTTCATTTTGCCCACTCCAGTCGCGAGGGCAAATACGAATGGATCACGCGTTTTCCCCGCACGCGCAGATAGAGTGCGCGACAGAGACGTCACGAGAGGTGACGTCTCGCGCGTGTCGCCACACTCGCAGATAGATAGATAGATAGATAGATAGATAGATAGATAGATAGATAGATAGATAGATAGATAGATAGATAGATAGATAGATAGATAGATAGATAGATAGATAGATAGATAGATTATCTCCGCATTATAGAGGGGGGGGGGCGCATGTTAGCCGCACAACGTAAGAGTACATAAAATTGGTACACATTTTCTTTTAAAAACCAGAGCGTAAGACATGAGAAAGTAAAGAAAACAATAATACGAGGGAAATGCTAGAAGAAGGTCTAAATAACGTTAGGTAAGAAAAAGCAAATGGAATTGCAGACAAATTTCTCATGTTAAGTTCTTCAGGTACAATGAGATTAACTATAGCGTGCTTAAAGCGGCACGATGCCTGTTACAATACCATCTGTGGGAGCTGGTTCAACGGATAGTACGCTTTAGGAAGAAATCATTCGAAATGGCTGCAGTGAGGAACAAAAATATTTAGCAGCATTGCCGTGGCAACGTGATATGGGCGGTGAAACTACATAAAAGAGAGCGATGTGATTGGTTGTGGCAGTATATCTTGTTGAGCAGAGTAATGCATGATATATTGCGGCGGTTTATGAGCTACGGGAGGTCAAAGGAGGATTTAATTAGTGTTACACTCGCTTTGCTATTGTAGTTACAATGAGCGAATGAATCTAACCGGTCTATTTTGTACAGTTGTTACAAATTGCTAGTATTGTTAAAGCTTCAGTGAGCCAATTCTGCGCTAGCTGTTTGTCTTCGCACAATCTTCGTTGTCCCTCTATTTTCAGCGCTCAGAATCATTGAGCGCTCGTCTGCCCTGTATATACTAGAAGCTAATATCCTGCACCTCATTTTCTTTGCTTGCCTTTTATAGTGGCACAGTTCGTTACGCTAAAGTCCCTGGACGAAGCTATGACATACTATAACAGTACCATTCTTTTCATTGACCAGTTACGAATTAATGGCCTAGGGCAACAGGAAAATACCGGCGTCAAATAGACGGGGGCTAACGCTGCTTTGCACTCACTCACTCACTCACTCACTCACTCACTCACTCACTCACTCACTCACTCACTCACTCACTCACTCACTCACTCACTCACTCACTCACTCACTCACTCACTCACTCACTCACTCACTCACTCACTCACTCAGGCTCTGTTAAAAAGGAGATACGCGAAACGATTTGGAATGTAAAACTTTTAACGAAAGTCAGTGGACGAGTTCAGATTCATGTTTTTTTTTTTTTTACGCGTTCCGAATTTGCGACATCTATACAATGAAGAGAGCTAAGAACACTATCCCCTACCAAATGTAAATAGGTTGACTCTCTCGCTAGTCGAAGCCATCGCTAAAGCATACAAAAGCTTCTGAGTACTCACTTCCTTTTGCAGCCATTGCTTTGCTGGATCTTTGCATGGCTATAGATAGATGTTAACCAATAGTTGTTTTAGTATGACGGCCGATACTGCAACTCGGTACTTCCTTTTATTTTTATTTCTGCTGCATGCTGCTACGGCCTTGCCGGCAATCCGCGAATTCGAAACCGGTAAACGAAAGAAAGGTCAACTGACACTTCCTTAAAAGTAGCGCTATGAAAGTTAAGTGGCTCTTAAATTGAAATTAGCACGTCCCCGGCTGTCGGAATAAAATGCTTACGTCGCAGGGCGTGCCACAATAATGATAATAATAAGATGGAGCCACGTGAGTAACTGGGTCAGTTCGATATCCAAACCTCTACATCTCCGCCGTCGTTCGTGTAGCGTCGCGAAGTGGTCGCCTTTCGAGAGGGAGGCACTGCGCAGATGACAAATGCTTCAAGGTGCATGGCCGTTTCAAATACGCCGTCCTTCGGTCCTCGAGTCGGTGGCGATCAATCTCGATCAGTTTATTCCTCGCAAATGCGGCAGTGCGCGCGCGATTGTCTCAACACGGAAGCGCGCGTTTTTTTTTTTTTTTTTTTGGCTAAATATGGTATCCCGACCCATGCGTGGCTCCACAGTTTGATTTGACAGTGGTTTCCGAAGGCAGTCTTGTTGCGCGCAAAGACCCTTCTTGGTCCGTTGCATCGAAGAACAGGCTGAATTGCGTTAGCGTACCAATCGCATATGCGCTATCCCCCGGCTCTTACTAGAGGAAGCTATAGATACTGGTCGCGACTCGAACAATGGGAAACACTGAGAGGAGCTTCTTCGCATGAGCAACATCTACGATGCCGAATTGGCGGGCCATTCTTGTGAACCAGTATTCGAAGCTGGTAACAGCACGAAATGAGCGAAATGTACTATTGCAACGACCACAGCTGACTACAGTGCAACTGTAATTTGTGAATGTTGTGCGCGTCTTTGTTTAAATCTTGATTACGATTTAGTGCGTCTTTAAAGCTTCGCGTAGCTGCAAGTAATGACAGGAGATGAAAGGATGCGCGCCTGCGCCGATGTAAGAAGGTCCTGAGCTAGGGTAGTAGAGCTTCAGAAGGAAGAAAAGGAAGAAGGGTTAGCATCGTTATAGAGAAAAAAAAAGAGACCTTGCAGAAATGACCTATCCGCTCGTATCCCTGTTCACGCACGCACTGATTGTTGGCTTCCCGCACGTAGTACGCTGCGTGCCAAGTGCGAGCTACGTGCACATGTTTCGCAGCGTGTTGTGATTTCGACAGTGTTGTATGCCGAGAAATGCCCGGGTGTACGACCTCTCTTGCATTATCAGTTTTGTTTATAGTTGTAAGACTCCGGCAGCGTGAAAAATACCTGCGAAGCCTTACGGAAAGCTTTACTGTATACTAAAAAGCTCAGGTACAGTAGCAACCACTAGGAATTTTCCCAATCACTGAACGGGCTCGTGTCTCTTTTTTTTTTTTCGTTTTTGATAGAGGGGGGGGGGGGGCGTATGTGCGTGTGCGTAACCACGCCTGGGTGCGAGCAGTCGCCATCCGCAGCCGGTGAAGGAAAGTGGCCTTGGTGAGAAGAGTTCCTTGGGTGCTCATGTCTCCCCTAATGAGAAGCACATCGATGAGAAACGACTATCGACCACGGATTCTGAGTTGGTCGGTCCTGGTGGCGTTTGCCGAGTGCTGTGCTCGCATCGTGCTTGTAGTGTGTTGTGCTCATATTGCCTGCGCCTAGCGTTTGCTGTGGCTTCCTTCACCAATGTGTGATTGGCATCTATTCTCGAATTTCATCTTGAATCTTCGTTCTCGCTTAAGTTTGACATAATCCTGCGATTGTTGCCAAAACTTGTCAAAATATAAGCCACATCGGATAAGGAGTCGGAAAATTTTTGCCAATCATTTAGCAGCGGAAAAGCAGACAGATTGCGAAAGGTCAGCCTTTCAAGCGTTCCAGAAGTAGCCCCGCTGCAATGTGAAGTACCATGCCACAAAACGGGCATGCCGACTCAGGCTTGACAGCGCGAAAGCAGCTCTGCGCGCAAAGTGGTCAGCGCACACCGCGTCTTCCCCAACGACGTGGAGGAGTTTGGCATCTTAATCACATGCTTCAGCGTTAGGGATCTTGCATAGGGTCATAAGCACCTATTTATTCGCGTGGGCGGTCACCATATGCGTAGTTCTCGGCGCTCGTCGTTCACTTAACCAACGCTTCTTTCGGAGATACTGTTCAGATTCTAAACAAGAGTCCGTCTCGAGCTGTGACGTGATGAATCGAAGAAGCCTCGGACCGCCGGTGGAGAGGAGAACCAGATTTTTTGCGTGACCATGCAAACTGTTAGTCCGAACTAATGGAGAGAGTTGGTAGAGTTGGCGTTGTCGCTTTTGCTGACACGCAATGTCTAGCACCCCCCTCCTCCCCTTCATTTCCGTCAAAAATGTTCGCACTAGGTGTCGCTGCGTTATATGGGAAGTTGTAGCGCCATGCTCACCAACGCGCGTCTTCATCACGCGCCATCGTCACCAGCGCCGCGCACGTGCAGGAGAGCGCGTTTTAATTCTGAACCGGTCTGATCTCCGCAGCCACCTCTCCGCCTTCGCCTTCCGAAATAAATGCAGGAAAGACGGCACACTTTGTCGGCCGCCGTGACGTCATCTCCCTACAGAAGTCTTCGAGGTGGCGTCACATACATCAACATGGCAGCCTCGACGACGTCATTGCATAACCCCTTGACGGTGCGCACACTCAGAACGCGCACTTTCGACCGGCCATCTCTGCCTCTGTTTTGTTGGTTGACCTCTTAAATGCTGGTGCTCAATCATAAGTTGATAGAGCAGTGGAATCCTAAACAAACACTACGCTTCGGCGGAGTAATTTCCGGCAGCGCATTCGAGGCTATATGTTCGCCTACATCTGATAACAGGCACCACGTACGCACAGGCTCCCAGACAGATGCTAGCGAAGCAAGCGGCGAATGTCGATGGTCTGAGGGCATAAGCAGGATAAGGTGGTGTATCAACGGTTTGTAAGACGCGGGTGAAGTGTCTGGTGAGAAACTATGCATTGATAAATTCAGTGGTATATGAATCCGCGCAAACGGAAAAACAGACAGTGAGAATGTCCTTATCGCCAACCTTCACGCCATTGAGCCGATTCGCACAGCGAATAATGCTAGGGCTTCGTTTCGTGTAACGAAATTCGCGCTAAAGCCTCATGAGATGTGGTCATCCCCCCCCCCCTTTTTTTTTTCATTGAAGAAACAAAGAGTTTACTGGGAATCTAGACAACGTTTCTAGACAACTAAGAATAAACAGATGACTATAGTCGTTGAAAAACCTATCCCCCTTTGTGCGCACAGTCTCCTACAAAGATCACTAGGGCGAACTCTGGCGCTGGTGTCCGCGGGAGCGGCAAATATCTTTGTTCAGCCAGCACGAGAATGGTGGGCAATTGACGTACTTGCCCAGGCTTCGTCATTCTGGCTTCGAACAGCCTTGTGGACTTCCCAAGTTGTTCGTTTTCGACGAACTGTATCGCGCTAAATACGGCAACGACTCGCGATGATTGCGCACGGGGGCAGATACTAATCGCTTTGGTGTGTTAAAAAAACTATGACCACTAGAAAATTAAGAAAAATAGAGCTTAATAATCATATACATTATATCGTCTCAAGCCTAAATTGGGACGATTAGACTAATTCATGTAGAACATACCCACTGTTCCCATGACATGCTGAACGATCGCTGATCCAGAATTACCCCTCGTAACTCTTGTGGAAAATTGTATGCCTTCGTGTGTATGAGCAGTGTTTTGATGTCGCAACAACAAACCAAAAGCAAGACGGAACACTGAATTGATTATCCAAAGTTTCTCTACGAATATCAATCCCTGCTTCGCCCTTTCAAGCAAAGCGCTTAATTTTCTTTTTGTTTTTTTTTCCTGGCGAAGTCAGAGCGTAATTTTTTTCGGCAACAGCGCTATGCTGTAGTTCCAGCCTATGGGATCTTTAAAACACCAATATTTGCCTCTATAGCAGCCAATGTTTGCTGAGAACAGCGCGTACTGAAGCATGTCTTCCGTGCTCCATTTATAATGTATGAAAGGCTGCGCGCACGATTCAACAACATAGCCTCGAAAGTAAGACAGCGCGTTTGCATTGCATCTAAATTAACCAGACGATACGTGACTAACCAGATTTTAGGAAATTGACTTGCAAATTGCGTGCCTTCTTTCTTTCTTAACCACTAGCAAGTATATAAGTACAACCAGTAGTACATATAAAAAGAACATGCGAGCGAAGCGAGAAATAAATACCGTTCTCTGTATATATGCAAGGATGATTTTCTCGTTAAGCTGCAGGTATAGAGGAAGCGGAGCCGACGGGCGGAGCTGTTTACGTTTTGAACCGGGAACTTGCGCTTCGACGGCAGATTTACAGAAGTTTTCAAGCGCAGAGAACTTTCGCGACGAACTTCGCGACCCAGAAAGAAGAGGAACCAGCGGCACGACGCAGAATGTTCGTCGGCACGCTCTATCCACGGAGCGAAAAATGAGTTGACTTAGCAATTTATAGAGACGCTCGAGGGGCGTCCCCGCCGTCCGTCGTGTTGTCCCACTATCGACGGCGCAGCGCGTTGGATGCAAAACGACGAATGAAAGTGGACGCACGGTCAGCGCTGCGCTCCACCAGCTCGTTGGCGGAGCCAAAACAGCAGCATTCTAATGTCCGCCGCTGCCATGACCGGTGTGAGTGCAGCGTCTCCGCTGAGCTGACGTGTGTTTATGCACGAGCATGGGAGCTGAACGGACCGTCAAAATCGAGTTAACATAACTTCGCATGGGCGCCGCCTACGCGCCGACGGTTGGCCGTCGACCTCGTCTTGTGCACCGTCGAGGTCTGCAACGGCGATCGACGCTCCTCACCTCGACGGCGTTGTGAGACGCCTGGCAAGCGGCCTGGGCGATGTTCCTCCTGCACATCGGCAGTTGCCTCGCGTGCTGCGTCGTGTCCACACGTGTAGTACCGAATACCGTCTGAGAAGTTCAAGCGCAATGCTAAAACTTTCCATCACTCCATACTTCGAATTTGAGTGAAACAGCACTTCTTTCTTTTTTAATGATTGCCCAGTCAATTTAATGTGTGGAATACCTTTGAAAACTGCTTGTGGTTGTGTAAGACCGCGGTGGTGTTGCGCGGTCTCACCACTCCAGCGTTCTTCTTTTTTTTTTTACTTACCTCTTTCGCACAAACATTCGCAACAGCAAAGGACGAGGAGCTCCGTTTACACGCACAGCTATGATCAGCTGTCGCGGCAAGCTGCCATTAAAAAAAAAAATGCCATGCGCTGGTGCTGCCTCATATGTAGCGTGGCTGGAGCAGCAGCCAACATTGAGCAAACCTATTACTTCGGGATCGTGCTATATACCGCGTTTTTTGTTTTAGATAACACAGATTTTTATTTCACTTAAAGAATTGAGCAGCGGTTCCAATCTCTGAAGGTGGATGACCAGCGAAGCTGTAGCACATCACGCAGGCTTAGAAAAGTGTACATGTATTTATTTTCATAATTTGGTAATGGTAGTGACGATAGCTTTGTGATTACCCATTGACTTGAAGCAATGTGTCTTGATTGATGTATTTCCTTTATTATTATTATTATTATTATTATTATTATTATTATTATTATTATTATTATTATTATTATTATTATTATTATTATTTAAATTATTATAGGCGGAGTGCTTGAAGCCTGCCGCGGGCCGGCCCGGCATTGCCCTACCTCCGGGATCGGCCCACATTTTTGCCCGCGGGCACGACAAATGCATGGGGGGGGGGGGGGGGGGGTATAGGTATACAGATTCGCTGTAAGGGAGGCTATGACCGTGGGACAACTGTCGTCTTCGCATACGAGCTCTACGGCGAAAGTTCTTTGCCGTTGCTTAAGAAACTAATTAAGAAAATTTTGTTAATTAGCGTCTTCAAGCGAAGCTTGTATTGCCTCACTCGTGTCGGCGTCGGTGTTTCCGTATGAAAAAGGTCTAGCCGCACGAAAATAAACATTGCTTGTCAGGCTGCGGTTTCGAAAGACCGACATCCGGGTTGCGAGACCACCAGGCTGACCCATGCAGCTACTGTCGGTTCATTACATGAGCCCTTTAAAGCGGTGTTTTATATGGACGGAGAAGAAGACTTCAGGAGAAGCAAGGCGCGAGCCAATCACACGCGTCCCCTCCCTCTGGAGGAGGGAAAGGTTGTGATTGGCTCGCGCCTTGCGCTGCGTCAGAGCCGGATCTTTAGAGCCGCTCCTTTTAAAGAACAAGCGAGCCATATGGATCAGTAAACATGAGCTGCGGTTCTTTTAGAGAAGAAGCGGTTCGCACCCGTTCTGTCTGATGCCGGCTCTTCTGGGCGCGGCTTCGGCAGTTCTCGATCTTTCTCCGCGTTCCAAACGTTCCACACAGTTCGTTCGAGTTCCAGTCAGCTCGGCTCGGAGTCGGCTGCCGTACTGCTTTTGAACTCTGCCGTCGCTCTCACACAGCGCCTCTCCGTAGCGTGCAGCTCCACCCAGCTCGTTGGCTCGTGGCTCACAGGGGCGACATCGCCGTATAAGCATGTCGCTCTCTGAACGTTGGCTTGCGCGCTGGTGTTTCGCCAGCACCGCAGTTTTGTCAGCGATCGTCAGCTTGGCGAGGCAGGAGGGAACGACGCCTACTCAGTGACGTATATCAGTTACAGCACAAGAAGCATTTTATCGCCAATAGCAGAATAGAAAGGTTCGTTAATATTAAAACGACGCTTTTAGAATAAGTAATTATTAATTAGTCACCGAGCATTGTCAAAATGCCTATAACACGCTTATTCTAATAATGCATACATCATTTTTTTTTTCAAAGCTGAATAACTAGACTATGCATATCGCAGGTTCGTTTCGGTGAGCTGAGCCCGGACGGTTTAATAATTACAAGGTCATATGTACACTATCCAACTAAAGCAAAACTTGCATAGACATGCCAGCCAATTAGATTCACTTACTTGACTGACGCCAAGCGGTTTCTTGGGTTTTAAGAAACAGCTTTCCCCGTACAGATTAGTCATTGTGTCATTGGTTTCAGTATGAACCATGAAAGTCTAGCTACAGTTTATAGGTTATCCTCGTGTCACTGCTAAGCCAAACGTAATATTTTAGCTTGAAGCAGCTAGCCCGATGCTTTCTTATTAGCCTAGCGCTTACATTAGCCGATCAAAGTCGTTCATTGAGCTGTGGGCGGACTCCAGCTGGTTCGGCTCTCTTTCAGAGGTGAAGAACAGGTGTACTGCGTTTTTGTGGGTGGAGCTCCTTTGTCATTCTTAGGTTGTCACCGGCTATATGTCACTTTCCAAATATGTGCCCGCTCCGTCGTGCTCCGCAGTTTCGGGGCTGAAGCTGCAGCCGTCGGTTCCACTCCCCAAGGACTTCGTTGTTAGCAGTACCCCGTCTCGCTTTGTATTGTTCCTAGGAGCTCACTCCCGCGAAGCAATCAGCTGAGCAGCACAGTGTGTACAGTCCCTACAATCACGATTTCCATTCAGGGTAGCAGCAGCAACGACGTGGACAAGACCTCGTGTCCAGTGAGGCTTCCCTAACGACCGGTCGCGACGACAGGCCCGGAACGGTTCGCCTCCAATCCCGCGCGAAGCTCGTTTTGTCGAGTGAGTCGAAAACGGTTCGCAAGGATGCGCGCACGTATACGCCGACTGACGGGATCCAAATTAATACCGCGTGCTGCCGCATAAGTCGCCCTCGTCCCTGCCGAGAGCACGTACGGTATACCGGTGGCGCTTCGGGATGCGAAACCCCACGTGTGTGTGTGTGTGTGTGTGTGTGTGTGTGTGTGTGTGTGTGTGTGTGTGTGGGTGTGTGTGTGTGTGTGTGTGTGTGTGTGTGTGTGTGTGTGTGTGTGTGTGTGTGTGTGTGTGTGTGTGTGTGTGTGTGTGTGTGTGTGTTTGTGTGTGTGTGTGTTTGTAAACAGTGGAGCGAAGCAGCAGCGTTCAGCAGAGAGGAAGCAAAACAGAGGAAGCGAAACGCAGCGCGAGAAGGCTCTCAGATTAGTGCGGCCAGCTCCCAGGATGTCACTGGGCGTAGCGCGGGATTGAGAGTAGGAGGGGCCCGCGTACGGCGGGAGAAGGGGGGGGGGGGCGAGGCCCCGGCGCAGACAATACTATATCCACGTCGTCGTGGTCGTCGCTGGAGGACGCCCGGCGAATCCCGGTCATCGTGACGCGGCCATCAGGAGCGCCGGCAGTCCATCCGTGATACCATTATCGGCGGACACGTAGCGCTAATTGAGCTTTGTGGCGAGGGCACAAATGACTACCTTGCTGATCGATAATCGCCGCCCCGGGGAGGGGGTCCGCCTATAAATCACCGCGTCCCGACGCTCAGCTGCCGCAGTCCGGTCTTGCGGTTTCGCGTCGGGGCTGCACGCTTCCGTCCTTCCCCGCGGCTTTGGCGCCTCTCGCTTGTCGTGAGGAGGAGGTGCGGCTCTTGTTTTCTGGATCTCGCCGACTCTGGCGGCGGCTCCCCTTTTTCTCGCTGCCGAACGCGTAGCGGCCACGCACGTGCCGCTAATGATGTAGGTTCACGGGCGGTCAGCGCCGGTTCGCCCGCGTGTTGACGTGAGCGCGGGAAGAGTGATTTCCTGTCCTTCTCAACGTGGCCGCGTCCTCGCCGTCAAAACAGAGGCTCGTAGGCTTGCGCATCTTCTGCGCGGCTTTCTTTTCCTTCTTTTCTTTCGGCAAAGCCTGTTCGCTTCCCATACGCCCAAGGTAGCGTGCTGGTCGCAGGCGCGAGCGATGGTCCAACGCAGGCTCCCGACGTGCATCGCAATGCGCCCCTTTCGCTCGCCTCTGGGGCGGCGTGACCGAAGTGAATCGACATTAGCCGGATAGATGTCATCTGGCGGGCCGCTTGGCGAGCGGCGCTCGCGATCGCCTCGTGGCCACGCGACGACGAGGAGCCGCTTGCCTGTCGGCTGCCGGCGTCCTGCGGATCGTAATCTGAGTGATTAGGGCGAAGAAGGAGATAACGGGGCTTGCAGATGCGTATAGGAATTCTCTCTGGCCGCCCGTTAGAGGAGTGCGTGCATGCGGTGAGTTGCGCATCGTATGGAAACACGGCCTTCGAGCCTTTGTTTTTGTAGCGTACGTAGCGCTTCAGGATTTGTTTGCAGTACCGCAGTTTCTTAATTTCCCGGTGCAATACGAAGAACATTCAACGACAACAACAATAGCCAGGCAGAGGGGGTGAAGGAGAGGCACATCGAGCACCTGTTACCGATATTTTTTTGTGTGCACTAGGGAAAGCTGGCCTAAAACCACGAGCAACAACACCCGCTTGTCAGGTAGTATCAGGTAGTCTACAGGTAGTCTCAGCGTGAGGACTGCCCGATAGTCCAACCAAAAGACCGACTCATTCGACTGTAAAACCTCAGACGAGAGGCTATCTTGTTTTCTTGAACGTCCTGCACCTCTGTCAGAGCAGACACCGCCACGCCTATCCGGAGGGTACAAGCGTCAGCTGACTTCTCGCGGCACGCATTACACACCATATACGAAAATTCCGGTAGAATCCATCTCGCGATGAATGTCGAAGTGAATGCGATTAGCGTTGAATCAACATATAGCGACGCACCGTGCTGGCCACCGCCGAAACGCGTCGTGGATGAGGCGCATACTGAGACCGGGCTTCGCTCTCACGCATCCCTCTCGACACGCTGCGCCATCTAGCGGCGCCACCGCGAAGTCCTCGCGTGGCGCGTGTCTGTAATTAGAGAATATTTTCGTAATATATATGACGCGGGATCGATTCCTCCCAGCACCTGACAAAGCTCAGCTGTTTACCAGTAGTGGCGCTCCCCTTGTCTCCTTCCGTCGTTCCTTGCTTGAACCATGAGCAACATGAACCGACTAGTACACCAATACGTACTTCTAAACGTTACCAGATTTTCCTTTTTGTCATTCAAGAGCGGCGCATACCCAGTGGCACATACCCAGCGACCCAAGTTGGGCCTACGGTTGGTTTCAACCCCGGTTCCCTCAGCACAGCAGCCCGATGCCCATCCCGTCAGAGCACGGACTGCGGATCCAAGTTGGCGTGAAAGAGCTTAAACGCGTAGAGACATACAGACAGACAGACGCATCTCAAAGTGGGCGAAGTTCGCAAGGAATGCTGATCGCATTAAGAACCTTCCCGGAAGTACCCGCTGTTATACTACCAGGCATATCCGAACGCAGAATATCAGCTTTGGATTTGCTCCGATATTCTGCGTACACTACAGGACATGCTTTCTGCCTTGTTAATCAGAAGTCCCTCCAACACTCCCCCTGAAAGGTTACAACGAACGTGGCGAAGACTCCGGGTAGTGTACGCGATTAAGTAAGACTCGTAATCTGGGCGAATCCGTCGATATCTACGCTCCGGACCTGGAGCAAAATAAAGGTTTATCGCTCTTTCTCCACGAAGGAAGAAGAGACACGGTAATAGCTGACGAGCTGAAACCATCCACTACAGGATGGCACTAATTTTAATGACAAAATAATGAGGATGATAGTGATGATTATGAAGCTAATCTACCATATACTACTTGCTCATAAATTCAAACGTGAACAATTCGGAAGCTACACTCCAATGTTTTATTTCATTAACAGTTTCAGCTGCATTTGCAACAGTGACCTAATTCAGACTCCAAAACGTACGCTTTGGAGTACTCCCCGCTTAGAAACCGGCTGTCGAATAGTTGCACGTCGCACTTCCGTGTAACAATGTGTAAAAGGCATTCGTTGCTGCTCGCTTTTCCATTTTTTAACACCGTACATTGAGCATGTACTGTGCGCTGTACTTTTCGGTACAACATCGTCAAAAGTTGACGAGAAACAGCAAAGAAATGCTTGTTCCTTGGGAAGAACATGCCGCATAGAGAAGCGTCAAAATTCAAGTCATCATGGGGCACGAGAGCTTTGAGTTCTGGAAAAGAAAGCTATCAGTCTTCAAAATTTCGCTTGGCTGCTTATAAAAAAGCGGCGCAACATTTGCAAGTGAATTAGAAAAAAAGCCGTTGCTTAGACGTTGGAAGAAAATAGCGCGAAACCACCGAGAGAGAAATTATTGACGGGGCGCACGAGAGATGAGAAGATTCTCTCTTTTTTTTCTTTTTTTTTTTTTTGCAGGAATTGTCTTGGTGACACCTCCATCACGTACGCGCTGCTTTGATGCGCCTTTTTTATGTCCGGCCAGCACAGTTTGGAGGAGCGATTTGTCAATAAGCGTTCCCTCCTTTTCTTTTTTCACTTCTAATTGTGTTTTCTATAAGCTACCCGCTATCATTTTCTATAACATCTATGCCACAACTGACCCAATCACGATATTTATTAAGTCGCCTTTGGTTAGGATTATTTTGAAGACAAGGTCTTCTTTGGCCATTTCACGCGGTTCTGGCGCCACCACTGACAGACCTTGGCGGCGCCAAGGTCTGTGAGTGGCGGCGCTGGCTAACACTCCCAAGGTTCTACTAGGAAAAAATAAATGCCCAAGAAAGTGGATGAGGAAACGGCGCCGCGGTAGCTCAATTGGTAGAGCATCGCACGCGAAATGCGGAGGTCGTGGGATCGTTCCCCACCTGCGGCAAGACGTTTTTTTATCCACATTAATTTCAGTTAATTTATCGTTTCTTTAATTCATTTATTAAGCTCAAGTAAATTCCCCTATGTTGTCCATGGTGTCAGTGCAGAGTTTGTTGACTTCTTATGATATGTCATATATATATATATATATATATATATATATATATATATATATATATATATATATATATATATATATATATATATACGGGCGCGTATATGTCGCTTGTGTCGTACTTCGTCCTTGTCTGCTTAGCGCCATGAATTTTGTTTTTTGCTGACACGCCTTCCTTTCTTTTTTTGAAGTTCTGTTGCTGTAAAATGCTTGCATTAATTGTTCAGAGCATTGAGAAGCTGGAACTCATTTACCGAAAGTGAGGAGGAGGTTAGCGAGATACGGGAAGTTGGAGAGCTCAAGCAAAAGCGATACCGAGAGAGAGAGAGAGAGAGAGAGAGAGAGAGGAGAAAAGGAAAGTGAGGGAGGTTAACCACGCTGCACCTGGTTTGCTTCCATGCAATGAGAGAAGGAGAAGTGCATAGAAAATGAAAAAAAAACAAAACAAATGAAGAGCAAGTGGTGCACGTGCACACGCAACAGCGTTCACCGCACCCGAGTTAAAGGCGGTCGCAGAGCTTAGACGTCTACAAAAAATACAGCTGTGCTGCGGCGTCCCGCTGCGCTGACGACGGTGAACTCCATGGCCCCAGTATCGTTTGCTTCTCTGAACACTCTTTTGTCCAGGCTGCTCAAAGCGACACGTGATGTCTGTCTTTCAGGATGGATATCACCTCTACTGCGTTTGCGATTGCGACGAGGTGCGTTGTCCGGTACGATACCCTACGCAGGGGCGGAGAAAGGGATTAAGGCGATAAAATTAAAGAAACGGCAGTGAGAGAGGCACGTAGCACCGCGAACACGTGGGGCTGCCCATCACAATTCGCGAAATCGTCGATAGCCCCGACGACCGGAGCTGAAATGCGCTATACGGCACCGCGGCTTGCAAAGCGAACCTGTCGACGCGATGCTGCCTTTCCGCGTTGTAAATGATGATGACAAAATGTATTTATTAAAGGATGGCGCGAAGGCCTATAATGGGGAATAGGAAGAGGAGGGGGGAGGCGTATTCAGAGCCGTCCTAGGAGCTGCGCGTCCTTGGCGAAAGCCAAGAGCGAGTCCAGAATGGCCCTGTCAGAATCCATCGATCCAGTTGCCGGTCTAATCCACTCCTCGTAGGACGACACTCGCACCGCCCTCAGGTGGTGGTCCCGCTGCTGAGCGTGTCGCTGGCACTCCCAAAACAGATGGGCTGCGGATGGCCGCGTAGCCATGTCGCAGTCAGGGCACCTGTGTGGCGTATGGAGCGCTTCTTGGTCCGCGGAGGCTGTGGGATGGCCGGGTTCCTGCGTTGTAAATAAAACGCGGCATTCAAAACGTGTAGTCTACGATCCGTGCTGCTCGATTTTGTTCCGCATTCCTGCAGGGTGCACGTTCACACGCGTTCTGCGCCTCCCTGACAGCCTGCGCCCAAGCATTTACGCTACTCGTATACATACGGTCGCTTTTCGCGAATCGAGGTCTCCCCGTGTCGCCTAGAAAAACAGAAAGAAACGGCACAATTATACTAAGCGCTCCGCGCCGCTTCTCTGCTCGCTTTTTTTTCTCTTTTTGCTTCTAGACTCTCTTCCATACTCTTGAGAAAGATCCCACTTGTAATTGAGGCCTTGAGCGCTTCACGGACATCATCCATCAGCCAATTTGTCACGCGACACAAAGCTATCGAAGCTATCGCTCGCTCCTCTCCGGCAGCCGCTCGCAGTGAGCGCGTGCCGGACATGGACGAGTTTGTTTATCCCACCGGATTAGGTCGGCGGCCGGAAGCGCGTATTAGCGACCATTAATCTTTCATGCGCGCCTCACAGACAGACGTGAAAGCGAGCGCACAACAGTAAAGGCGCGCTGCTTCGCCTAGGAGACGAACTGACGCGGGCGAAGGAAGCTGAGCAAGGCTTGCGCAACCGACGCTATAGAGCTGTTGTTGGTCGGCCTCCCTTGCGCTCTCGGTCAATGAAGCTCTCGGAAGTAGTAGTTCGAGCTAATGGTGCCTCGTGAGTTGAGAAACCGCCGTCTTGAGGCGGCCCACCGCGCTTCCGTATTATGCAGATGTCCATACCTATTTATCTCTCTCTGAAATTCTGCTTCTTACGTGCGAGTTAAACGCTAGAAAAGTGAAGCGACATGGAGGAAGTCTCCTGGTACCACTGAGCTCCCACTCCGTCTGTTTTTATTTTTTTTTATTTGTCGTTCCCTATACTTTTTAAAGGTGGGCACGCTCAAGATTAATGTTCAATGTGAGGACAGCTTAATCTTCGTACTGAACGTAAACAGAACAATGGCGCTGAAAAGGCGAGCAATTATCATAAAGAAAAAAATTATAATAAAAACGCTCTGATCTTTCTCTTTCCCTTTAAGCACAGTTTATTTATTTCTTCTTTTCTATCTATTCCTTTCTTTTCTGACTTGGTTAAGAGCGGACAACGCTAACTTCCCATCCGGTCCATTACAGGAGTCTTACCGTACTTGTGAGGTCTCAGCTTCTTTTCATTCTATTGATTGTAAGGCGCCGGTAGGCGCTAAGCGTTCTAAACTACGCTAGCCTCGATCGCGTCTGCCTCAACCACATGCTTTGGTTAACAATCGCAAGAACTGATTTAAGTGTAAGTTTAGAAGGTGAGACGGACACTTCACAATGTCGCAAAGGTGTCTCTAGATGTCGCCAGATTCGATGGGAACACCGCACCAAGCGGTCAACGTGGTGCCTCTTTGCGAGTATAGGACTCCGTCCAGCTCGTTCGCGTAATGTCCCTTTTAAAATAAATGCACCTTTAGCGACACAACGCACTGAGCGTTTTTAGAGGATCACTCGAGTAGAGGAATCGTGAGACCATTCTACTGTTTTCAAGCAGAACGATGGCAGGCTTCCGGTTTTCACCACAGAAACTGAGCGGGCAAGAAAGACAGACTGGCGAACCGCAATTGTGCGGCAAAACAGAACTCCGCAGATTTTCAACAATTTTCGTCTGCAGGCAACTATATATGCAAATCAATGTTGCCGCATATTGCTTAGAAAATTAAAATTATCTGTACTTGCAGCACGATAAGCGTTTCTTTCATTTGAAAACATAAATGGCCGTCTCCTACGTCGAGTTAACATTAAAACACACCTTTTCTCCGGTATAATAAACTAATGTTTTTATAGGCTTTCTCTGCTTATACATGTAGGATGCCGGGAGTTTTTTGGGGGGGGGGAGAGTGGCATGGCTCATTGCTGCCAAGGCGCGTGCAAAAACGTCGGGGCACATGCACAACTGTCACCACCCCGACGAAAGAACGACTGCGGCTGCGCAGCTCTTGTAAGCTTAAAAAGAAAAAATAGAGGGGACGAACAGAAGAAGGGGACGACTGACACCGCTTAATCATTGGCATGCACCACTAAATTTAAATATCTATATCGTCGTCTACCCCATACCGACGTGGAAAGAAGCATTAATGCGGCCACGAATTCTCAGCAAAGTAGAAAGTGTAGGCTAAAGGAAGAGAACAAGGGTCGCATGCGGGACGACGGCCCTCTGAAACTCGCGCTGCTCGCGTAGAAAAGTGACGAGATATGGCGATGATGCGCGGTGGCGGCGGCGTCGGCGTCGAAGCGGCGTGTTTCGCGGGCCTCGTCGGGCCGTCGCCGTGGTATAGGACCCCGGTCGCGGCCATGAATAAGGCCCGGGCATAACTTTGCGACCGGGACGAAACGCGTGTGCTGGAGAGGGAAGGGAGATTTCGCACACCCTTCCCGTGAGCCCGCGAAACGGCCCAGTACTGGAAGGAGAGAGAGAGGGAGGAGGGAGGGAGACGAGAAAGGAGGAAAGGAGAGCTCTCGCGTAGGGGCGCGCAGGCCTCGCCACCGGCGGCGGCGGCGGCGTCGACGCTAAAGGGTGCCGTGGTGTCGGCGGAGGCGGACGGCAGCGCGAAAGAGGAGGGAAAGTAAAAAAAGAAATATTGGTCAGAAATGGGTGAGAAAACCGGGTTGGGGGCGCTTCCCTTTTTACTTCTCCCTCTTGTGCTCCCCTTCTCCCGATTCTCACCCCAGCCCTCTCTTTTCGTTTTCTTATCCGTCTCTTTCCGCCGTTGATCCGTCTAGACGTCGGCCATTTTGCTTCTTGTTCTTTGGTTTCCCCAGTCTTTTTTCTCCCCTTCCTTTGCACGAAAGCTTTCGAGTCGCCCGCACAGGCCGCGCGCATAGCGGAGCGTCACCTCCGTCTCGACGCGACCAGCCATGCAAGCCCCCTTTCTCGACCCGGGAAGAAGTCTGTTCCGGAGCACAGGAGCAGCGGGAGGAGACTCGGGAAGAAGGAGCGCTGGGCGAAGGGAGAGTGAGCCGGTGACAGAAGTAAGGAAGAGAACAAACATACACGGCCTTTCCCATCTCGTTTCCCGTTACCGTGCTCCTTTTCTCCTCAACCCGTTCCATCTGCCCTCTCCTTCAGCCTTTTGGGTTTTGGGCATAAACTTGTGCCCAGCGCGAGCTTTACTATTGTTGTCGGTGTGATCGGAAACGCGTTTCGGACGTTTAAAAGAGGAAGAAAAAAAATGATCGAAGCAGTTAGGGAATTGAGCGCCCGAGAGGAGAGCAGTAACATAACTCCCTCGGCAGTGAAGGCCGAGGAAGAAACAAGCGCAGTGGCGGAGAGAAAGATGAAAAAAAAGAAAGCAATAACATAATATACGCGATGTTTTCTCTTGTTTTCTTTTTGTTCTTTATTGGCCCTCTGTCTGGGTTCTGCAATCAAGCTGGGTCTAAACGGAACTCTGTGTTAACATTGTCGCCGTTCATCGGCCGTATTAAGTTCGGGGTATGATCAAGCTCCGAGGCTACATGTCTGCAGTGGAAGGGCAAGTGTGTAAACGTTGAGCTATATATTTTGTGTTCCCTTCGCGAAAGGCAGCAACCACGCAGAAAGGCTTTATGGTGTAAGCAGGAAGTGGGGCGCCCTGACGATGCGAATTTCGGAGCCGACCGCTAACATTCACTTCAAAGATCACTCAGGCTCTTCACGGAAAGTATTTCCCAAAAAGCGATCGAGAACAACGGTGTCTTCCCTCAAGCGCTAGGTAAGCTCAACACACGGCGTAGGGATAATACGCGAGAACATTGTTTCTACATTTGCTTACTTGCCTTACACGAATAGGCACGGTCATTAAATATAATTCCTTCTAATTACGTGTTATTTACGGCGCTACATTTAGACACTTCATCTTGACAAGAACGTATGGCGACGAAGTGCACTTGAAATTAGATTGGATGCAGTGAGGTTTACGTATGAGTGGCAATTGGCCCGTTCGATTTTACTTGTCCCCGGTTGTGTAAGCCAAAGACCCACGTTAAGGATTTAGAGCACTCTAAACAAGGAGTAAGCATGGAAGTCATCCAGATGGGAACCTAGTGGGTTTCTACGCCCGAAGAAAAAAAACCGAGTAGGCTAACAGAGAAAGGGAACTGCAACGAAAAAGACATTCGGCAGCCATTCCACTCTGTGAAGGTGGATGACTGGCGAAGCTGTATAGATAATATAATGTACAACACAGAGATACGTAAATATTTTGGTGCTGTTTATTATTTTTCACGCAAGGTGCTGTAGCTTTGTGGTCGCTGTGGTAGACGGCCAAGGGTTCGGCGACGACGATGGACAGGTTCTTGGCGAAGTAAAGTCTAAACACGAGTGCCTCGTGGTCATTGGCACCTCGCGATCGGTGTGGCGCTGTACAGCCCTAACGGCTGGATTATATACGAGGGCAGCGAAATGCCATCTGGCCGCGACGTGTCCACGCTGACGTCGCCAACGACGAGGACTGGAGTCTGATCGTCATCGACCGGATCGAGCAGCCATCCGAAGTGGCCGTTCATAAAGTCCTATACGCCGCTGTTCTTCGTGCGTACGAAGCAGTCGTGGCCATTCCATTTTACGCTGAAATGATGAGCGTCAACGGAGCCGGCTGTGCGAGGAGACTGCGAGCAGTGGCACAAGCGCGTTTGCACGGTTGCGCCGATGCGGGCGCCAACGAGCTAGTTCGCGGGTTGTTCGTACACGACTGGCGACGAAAATGCGCTAGCCCATATACAGCCTCGTTGTAAAAAAGAATATGGTGCCATGTTCCCAAGCAGTGAACGTAAAGCTGAGAATCGTAGTGAACAAGTAGCTTGGATAAACAGCATAGCCTGCGCGAGCACAGTTACATTTTGAAACCTTTCTCCGGCTCACCTCGCCTTACAGTGTAAAAAAAAAAAAAAAGCAAGTGTACCCCGAAGTTTTCGGAGACGCTAGCGAC
Organism: Dermacentor variabilis; assembly: GCF_050947875.1. Taxonomy (NCBI): domain Eukaryota; kingdom Metazoa; phylum Arthropoda; class Arachnida; order Ixodida; family Ixodidae; genus Dermacentor; species Dermacentor variabilis. The sequence continues at coordinate 131,874,430 of NC_134569.1, forward strand.
GTGGCGTAATGGCTACCAGTGGGCAGCGGTGGCATAGGGCGATCGATAAGGCCTTCTACATCCAACGAGAGCGTAACTTGTGACTCAGCCGAGCCGTCGTATAACTGTCCGTGAAAGCGAATTTAAGCTGTTGGCTACCACAAGGACATTCAGCGAGTCTTAGCTGTGCCTTCGCAATATTCATATGTCTTGAAAAGTAGAGAGATTGGGGACTGATGTCGGGGTGGGGCACATGTGTACAGTCTGCATGTTTCTGTTGTACCTCCTGTTTTTGACTAAACGCTCACTTGTAGTCGGCGCACGTGTTGTTGCAGCTTCGCCTATTGCCCCTCGTTCCACGCAACGTTTTCTTTTTTTTTAATTCAGCAACGTTGCTCACCCTCCGCAACTTAGCAGCGTGAGTGCATGCGCCCTTTGCTTCGGTGCCTTTGTATCGTCCGTTGAAAGTCCGACCACCAACCATTGACCACCTCGAGAACGGTAGAAAGAGCCAAAGAAACCTGTTCGGTTGGATAGCTTTATGACACTTGATATGAGTATGAAAAAGAATGCCTGTAGAGTCGGGAAGCGTGGAAGAAGCACAGACACCGTGAATAGAAATCCCTCCACCCTCCCCCCCTCAACAAGGACACTGCTTCGCCGTTAACATAGTACATGTGATGTCGGAATGCCCAAACACTACACCTTCGTTATATAAGCACATTCGCGGCACGAAAACAATCAGTGGACTCAAGAGGGGAGACCGATGACTCATCCGCACAACGGGGGCAAAGATGGTGCGGTTTATGGCCGCGAGAAGCAATATTTCTTATTAGAAAGACATGACTGGCGTAAAACGCGTTGGCGCTGCCTTTGCTTAAGGAAGGAGTGCTTATATAGCGAACATTTTTATTGTCGAGTCTCCTCGCTTAAATCTCTCTGTAGTCTTTGCTATATTGTGCAGATCTATATGCACTAGCCGCGGCGTTTCTTGCTTCATTTCCAGTTTTCACAGAGCGGGGGCGTCTGTTGCTTTGTGACCCTAGCTACTCTGTTACTGCTACTGCTGCCATTGGCAGAACGTTTTCATTTTTCCGGGAAGGGGGCGGGGGGGGGGGGGGGGGGCGCTAGGGCCCGACCAGCTTTCTGAACACGATATATATATATATATATATATATATATTGAGAAGCAACAAACACTGACACCAAGGACAACATAGGGGAAATTACTTGTGTTTAATAAATGAAATAAAGAAACGATAAACTAATGGAAATTACAGTGGATGAAAAAACAACTTGCCGCAGGTGGGAACCGAACCCACAACCTTCGCATTTCGCGTGCGATGCTCTACCAAACACTCCCAGGGCTCTACTAGGACACATAAATACCCAAGAAAGTGGACGGGGAAACAGCGCCGCGGTAGCTCAATTGGTAGAGCATCGCACGCGAAATGCGAAGGTTGTGGGTTCGGTTCCCACCTGCGGCAAGTTGTTTTTTCATCCACTGTAATTTCCATTAGTTTATCGTTTCTTTATTTCATTTATTAAACACAAGTAATTTCCCCTATGTTGTCCTTGGTGTCAGTGTTTGTTGCTTCTCATGATATGACTAATAAAAATCGGGACCCTCGGTTAACCCCCTCTCTTCTCGTTTATATATATATATATATATATATATATATTTCTTGCAACTGAAGAAACTTTGTGTGACCTCGAAGAGTTGTTCACCTAAGTGACGGCCTTATATGAGAATTTAGAAGACCCCATAGTAGGAGACAGTTCAATTCTCTCCCACCACCAAGAATCTGGCGCCTCTGGGTGGTGTAATTTTCCTTCGTGTATTTGCCGTATACTTCGCTATCACTAATAGTGATTTGCGTTTGCGGTCAAACTGGAGCCGCTCTCTGTCTTTTTGTTTTTGTTTTTCTGTGAGTCCAAGTATAAGCGTTCCTGCCCATGAATGCTGTTCATTCTGATTTCGAGTGAATCCGGCTTGGCCTCGCTTCGGTTACTGAGTGAATTATACAGGGTGCCCCAACTATCATGCACCAAGACTTTAAGAAAGAGCAGTTGCGTTACTCAAAGAAAACCTAGTATATATTATTTCCAGTACACTGGAGCAGCCGCCAGTAATTCTCTCGTTCCTGAAATTTAATTCGACAATTACAATCAATTATCTAATTACATAAGTACTGTCGTAATTATTAAAGTGTCAATGCGGCATTTGTAGGCACTCCAAGATGACATCTAACTGCTATGTTTTCAGCGACGTACTAATTGCGTGCATTTTTTTCCGACTGGCAAGCAAAACTTCACGAAATATGAAAAATACCGCGTCACTGCGCTCCCGCACGCATGATAAAACAGCCCCCCTCAGATAAGCTGATTGAAAGTAACTGCTTTGCCTGTCGCATACCCGAAGGGACAGCGCATCACCTTAATAATGGTACGGAAGGAGCACCAACAGCATGTTTCGCAGATTCGCAGCTATTCCTTCTTCTCTACGTCACGCTTGCTATCCGTCTCTCAAAGCCGACTGGTCACGTTGATAACAAAAGCCCCTCGATAACGCGGCCGAAGCGCCGCTCTGGTCACGTTGAGACGCGAAAAGCAATGTAATAGGCACAGAATGTTTCAAGATCCAGGCTTTGCTCGTACCACGTCGACAAAGTGCGCGCGCAGCGTATTTCGCGCCAGAAACTTTCTTCGGACCAAACTCAAATAAAAGTGACCGTTTTATTTTCCCTGAAAGTCCATACGTGCTGCAAAAACAAGTTCCCGTTATCAAATAAAAGCGAAATAAACCGACCGGGAAGCGACCCACATGTTGAGAAAAGGCAAAACCGATGCGTTCAAGAAAGTACATACCTACTTCTAAATGGGCCGAATTGACAATCGGGACGCCTGCAAAAAAAAAAAAAATACCGTCAGAGTTCGGCATACCTTTATTATCTATGAATTCGTAAGCACCGCTGAACGCCAGCTGCTACCTAGTGGGCGTGTTCGAATAGGTCTCCTTCTGCAGCTATGCAGTTCACGAGTCCGCTTTGTCACGTCTTCTGTGGCTTTCTTGATGACCGACGCTGAAATTCTACGGCAAACAACCGTTATCCTTACCCTGAGCTCATCTGACGTCCGTCTCGATCACGTAAGCACGATCTTTCACATAACCCCAAAGAAAGAAATCGATTGGAGAGAGGTTAGGTGACCCAGTCGGCCAATTTACAGGCCCGTGCCTTCCAATCTGTTGCTCATGAAAAGTCGCATCCAGCCAGTTTTGTGTTCGGCTACTGCTGTGTGCTGGCGCTCCATCTTGATGATACCACAGAAGTGGAAGACGTGACAGCGGGACTTCGGTGAGAAACTCATCCACCACTCTTTCAAGGATTTCATCCGCGTAACGCTGTCCAGTCAGTGTGTGATCGACGAAGATGGAACCGATTATAGCGCCGGCGTAAATTCCGCATCCCACATTGAACGACCGCTGGTACAACTGCCGACTGCGCTTTACCCAGTGTGCATTGTAGTCATTCGAATAGTGTGCATTATGCAAGTTTACCAAGCCATTTCTACAAAAATTGGCTTCATCTGTGCACATGCTGTCGCTCAAAAAGTCAGGTGACTCATCAGCTTTTGTGAGGACCGAATTCCAGAAACCTAGACGATTCTACAGGTCCCTATCTCCCAAGCATTGGTGCTGGTTAAGGTGGTACGGGTGAAAGGCCGTCGTTTAGAATCCTGCAACGTGATGACTTGGAAATTGGTACCTGGGTGGCCAGGTCCCACACGCTAGCATGAGGGTTTGAGGCCATAAATGCTAGAACATCCGGCTAGGACTCAAAGAGGGGGTCCTACGCTACTGCTTCTTGAAGCTGCCAGTTTGTCTCAGGGTTTCCTCATTTTTGATGATAGTCGACGCGTTAGGTCTACCACCACACTTCCATGACTGATATATAATTGGGGTCTTCCTCTTGTTGTCATTTGCAATATTTCCGGGGGGGGGGGGGGGGGGGGGGCTCAGGCCACGGAGCCCCCTCGAAGTCGGCGCCTATGACTGCTATTCTTCTACGAATCTGACCGTTGTGGACAGCTAGTTTATGCGTGCTATCGAAGGATTGCGCCTTGCCTTTGGGAGACCATTCAGCAGCTACAAGGCATGCTTGGCCCTGAGCTCCTTTAAGCCTTCCCTGCAAAGAAAAGCGTCCATATTCGATTTGTCTTCATGAAGGAGATTTTATTTTCGGGGCAATCAATCAGTAAAATATCCTTCAGCTGCGTGGAACCGGGCATCTGTGCATGATGTTGGTGCGCGAATGGAACACTGACCAATTTGCCTAATGACTCGCAGAATTATTTTTTAAGTATCTCTCGAGTAGTGAATTGTTCGTACCTATACTATGGGGGATTGGCAAACGGATGAGTTCGTCGCCTTCTTCGTCGGGACGACTGCGCTCTATGAAAGCACTTAGCAATATCTATCCCCCCCCCCTTTTTTTTTCAAATGTAAGAACATTGAGTAGCTTCAAAAGAAAGAAAGATATAAAGAAAAACCGCGTGGTGGCCAATCTTTTATTCCTCTTACGCCATCGCATATATAGTATGCAAGCCGCTCGGGCGCCTCAGAATTACTATTCCACAACTTTAGGTGTTTCACTTTTGCAGCAGCTGGAAAAAAAAAGAAAGAGAGATAGAGTGAGAAGAGCTGAGGAAACACGCACATGTAACGTATACTTTAGAATCCATGTGAAGTGAGGCCTATCACATGTGATATCTGCGATATCTTAGCAAAAAAAAAAAAAAAATAGAGAACAACAGGAAACGAAGAAAAATACACTTTCAACCATTACACCTTATACTTAATGTGAAAACTGGAATTCACGGCGATAGATACTCAATACCGCCAAATTATGTCCCAGCACGTAATTATTTCACCTGTAAGATTAGTGAATATGGGGCCAAAATGAAGCTGCATGTGATTCTGGCTATATTGTCGATTTCTTTACTTCTTTGTTTTGTTTTGCGAAAGCCTTCTATTCGTGGAATCAGCTATCGACGGAGCAAGTGAGATGATCAAACACGGTTACACCACTAAAGAAGATGGAACACAAATATGAAATGTACGAGACGGGCGCTGCTACATTTTGTGTTTGCCTTTCGGCGTCCGTAGCGCTGTAATTACGCTTAATAGTACAACCAAGTTAACTCGCCTAGTTTTCAGCAACGACTAAATGGGCGTTGAAATGAAAAAAATATACATATTCTTTTCTTCTTCTTTCTTTAATTCCAAACTTGTAACCCCACATCTTTAACGTCTTCGGGAGAAGTGGGAAAATACTTACTGAAAAAGGGAACGAAAAGAAAGAAAGACCTTTACAGCCCCTAACAACTCCGTTTCAGACAGCGGTTTCCTCACTGGTACTGTCGGTGGTACTGATTCCTTGCAGGAACTGGTTTCTTTAGTTGTCAAGTTCAAGTTTATTTGGGTTTGTCGAAATGCGATTATCGGAATAGAATGTGCAGAAAATGGTCACAAGGTGACGCGACCGTACTGAGACCCTCATTTCTCGTGAGTATTGCGCCCATAAAAAAGCATCTCGCTGCGTCATGCAACGAGAAAGCGTGCAGGCGCTGGGAACGCTATTCTTCTGCATCACTTTTTCGAGATGAATGAAGCAGGGACGCGTATATTTCACCCGCCCTCCGTTGCTCGGTGGCCATGGCGTTCAGCTTTCGACCGCGGGGTCGCGGGTTCGGTTACCGTCCGCACCAGCCGCATTTCGACGCGGGCGACATGCAAGAAAAAAAAAAAAAAGGCAACGCTCTTAGCAACGTTCGTGTGCTAAGCTTAAACGACGCCAGGTGGCCACAATCCATCCGAAGCCCCACACTATGGCGCCCCTCGTGTGCTCACTGTGCGGTGTCGCTGCGTTAAACCCTCACAATTTAAATGTAATCACTTCGTAAGGACGCAGCTTATGTTTCCTCGTTTTGTTCATCCCCTGTGAGTGACTCGGCGGTGAATTCTCGTGTGTGGAACAGTGCAAACTGTGCCTTCCTTCTCCTCTTTCTATCCCCTTTCCCCTTTCCTCAGTGCAGGGTAGCCTACCGGGCTCAGCCTGGTTAACCTCCCTGCCTTTCCTTTATAAACGCCCCCCTCTCTCTCTCTCTCTCTATCTCTCTCTCTCTCTCTCTCTCTCGTTTCGCTTTTAACATGATCAACCGAACCGGGCCTGCATCTTCGTCAATCGGAATAGCCGCGGCGCTTGCCTCTTTGCTCTCCGTCCACTTCGGAGCCCTCCGCGATCTTGCGCGCCGCCGCTGTCAGCGCGTGGGATGCGCGCTTTCCTCAAAATGATCGAACCCCCGCACGCGCGCGCGGCCGAGCGAGCGACGCCGCTCGCGCCGCCGTTACGCAAGCGCGCCGCCGCCAGCCCGCGCATCCCGAACGTTATCGATCCTCGAGCGAGAGCGCGAGCACGCACCCCCCCCTTGCTCGCTCGCCCCGCCGCTGCGTTCGGGCCGTCCCAGTACGGAAACAGTCCCGCGGTCCGAATGCGGGGCCGTGCGGTCGCACTCGCAAGGCAAGGCCGTGTCAACGGCCGCCGGATAACGCTGTGTGTACTATAGCGCGCTCTCTCACTCTCGATCTCTCTCTCTCTCTCTTTTTGCCGTTGTAGATTCGAATGGCCATGCGGGCGTGTCTCCTCTTTCAAGCGCCGGATTATGATGTAGGAGCTAACGGGGTTACAGACCCGAGACTCGCGCGGGACGGTAGGGCAAATGGGGGGGCCCGTGTGTCACAGAGGCGTTTTCGGAAAGCCCAGTGCGATAAGTGCAGTAGTAAGACGAACATAGCTGACAGGAACATAGCTGAACAGGGAGAAAGGAGAGAGAGAGAGAGGAGAATTCAGGAAAGGCAGGGATGTTAACCAGTCAATAGTCTGGTTGGCTACCCTACACTGGGGGATGGGAGAAGGGGAAGAGAAAGAAGGGAGAGAGAAGGTGTAGATACGCGTACGGACAGCACTTCAGTTAGAGTCGCTCGAGCAAACCAGAAGTTCTGAGAAAACACAAAAGTGCCTTCACTGCCTTCTGAGCCGATGATCGGTCGGGACGGTGCTCTAATATGGTCTGTTCACTCAGAGGACGATCGTCTAGTTTCCTCAATGTGTTGGACAAAGACTGTCTTTGTGCTTGAAATTGTGGACAATGGCACAATAAGTGGGCAATGTTCTCCTCGCATCCGCAAACATCACATGCAGGAGTATTAGCCATGCCAATTAGTGCTGAGTAGGCATTCGTGAAGGCAACTGCAAGCCATAACCGACACAGAAGAGACGCTTCACGTCGGTGTAGACCCGCTGGAGGTTTGAGTTGAAGTGACGGGTTTAATCTGTGCAGTCTTGTGCGCCTTGTATGTGCGGTGTTCCACTCTGCCAAGGAGATCGTGCGTGCTAGAATGCCAAGTTGCCTCGCGGCGTCGGTCCTTGAGAGAGGAATGGGGACGCAGCGGTCTTCTTGGTTTGACGTCCGAGCTGCCTTATCAGCGTCATCATTTCCAAGGATACCGCAATGACCTGGTATCCACTGAAAAGAGATATCATGTCCTTTTGCTATTAAGTGATGAACAAGTTCCGCGATTTCGCACGTGAGCTGATCGTGAGTTCCATGTCGGAGAAACGACTGCATACATTGCAAGGCCGGCCTTGAATCGCAGAAGACTGCCCATTTTCTAGGACTTTCAGCGTTTATCACTTGAAGCGCGTCGCGGAGAGCCGCGAGCTCTGCAGCTGTGGACGTAGTGACATGGGAAGTCTTGAACCGCTTGGTTATTCTCATTGCTGGTATAACTAGAGCGCCGCCGGAACTGGTTGATGTAGTTGATCCATCAGTGTAGACGTGTGTGCAGTCGCTGTATTTCTCGTACAAGGGAAGTAAAGTTAGTTGCTTGAGCGCTGATGATGGCAAGTCCGACTTCTTCTGAAGGCCTGGGATTGTAAGGTTTACTTGAGTACGGCGCATACACCATGGAGGAATGGAAGGCCTTGCCGCAGGTGTGTAACCTGACCTGAAAGAGGCACAGTGCGCGAAGACAGTCGCACTGAATGTCGTGTGGGGCCTATCTACTGGGAGACTTGCTAGGTGGTGGGTAGGGGTCCGGGCAAAGTGTCGTATGTGCACACGCATTGTTTCAATGATAATGTGCGTTTTAATAGTGAAATCTTGAGCGACTGCAATAACCTCAGTCGTTGACGCACTCCGCGGTAGACCGAGACATATCTTGAGGGCTTGGGCTTGGATGCTTTGAATTATATTCAGGTTAGTTCTGTAGGTGTTGGACATGACCGGTAGACTGTACCGTAGGAATCCAATAAAGAGGACCCTGTACAGTTGCAGCATAGAGTGTACTGGTACTCCCCAGGTCTTTCCTGCAAGGGACTTAAACATATGACAAATTCCCGTCAGGCGCTTTTTCACATAATTCACATGAGGGGTCCAGGAGAGATTTTTATCAAGGACCACCCCCAAAAATCTGTGACTCGTGTTGTACGAGATCATGTGTCTGTCGACGGATATCATGTATGGAGACATTGATTTCCTGGTAAATGCCACCGCTGCGCACTTTTCGTATGATATACGAAGTCCTTGTTCTCTAAGGTAGGATGATGTTAAAGTGGCTGACTTTTGAAGCCGCGCGCGAAGCTGCAGTCGCGTCACAGCCGACGTCCAAATGCAAATGTCGTCGGCATAGATGGAGAGCCTAACGCTGCCTGGCAGGATGTCGGAGAGTCCAATGAGTGTTAGACTGAAGAGCGTTGGGCTGAGTACTCCGCCCTGAGGCACCCCACGGTTACTGTAATGCTGTGAGGTCGGGCCATCCTCGGTAAGCACGAAAAAGGATCTCTTATGTAGATAGCTACTTATCCAGAGATAGACTTTGCCGCCAAGTCCTACTGCCTCTAACGCGTTGAAAATCGCTTCGTGCGTTACGTTATCGTACGCTCCTTTAACATCCAGAAACAGGGCAGCAGATAATCTTTTGCAGGACTTCTGGTGCTCGACGTACGTCACTAAGTCGATAACGTTGTCTATGGAAGAACGGCCACGCCTGAAGCCGGCCACCGCATCTGGATATACCTGGTAATGTTCGAGGTACCATTCTAGCCGTGCTAGAACCATCCTCTCCATTAGTTTTCCGATGCAACTGGCAAGCGCAATTGGTCGGTATGATGCAATGTCTACAGGCGACTTGCCAGGCTTGAGTAGTGGAATTAGGCGACTGGTCTTCCATTCCTGCGGAACCGTACCTGTCTGCCAGGAGCTGTTGAACAAGAGCAGGAACAAAGCAGAACAAAGCAGGAACAAGAGCAGGAACAAAGGCAGGAAGGTCAATCAGACGGTTTGCTGCCCTGTACTGAAGGAAGGGCGTTAGTGAATGAAAAGGAAAAAAAAATAAAGGAGAAGAAACAGAGACTACATGAACTTCAGGAACTGCGGCAATTCACATGCCGCCTTCCGACCTTAAGATATTGGTTCTCGTCGTGGCGCTATGCACCGCATAGAAGGCGTAGGTCAGGTCCGCGTAGATATAAATGACCACTTTACTGTGTTCGAGGACACGTTGAAGAGTTGATGGATACGTAGTCGAATGGCCAAATGGAAGTTGATAGGTTAGATTGAAAATCGATTTGTGAAAACGTAGTGACTTACGAGTGACATACGAGAACCGAAGTGACACGTCAAAGTACAGTCGCACGTAGGCGACTCATTTCCTACTCGGGGCAGCTTCCCTGGCAAGAAATATTCAGACAGTTAACTGCCATTATACCGTGACGATACGACAATGTGAGTCCATTCAGAAGAAAGCAAGAAGACTTATCTTCAGCCGACGTTATCGCCGCTTATCGCCACGATCACAGGCTGATAATATGTATCCGTACAGCCGCTAGTTCTGGGGCGCTCATCGGAACTTCAGGCCATGCTTCATAGAGCTGTTCATTCATCCTTTTCTGTAGACGCGCCACTTTCATTGACAGGTCCTACCGCAGGCTCAACAGGTCGTGCTCACTTACTAAACATTGTCTCGTTTATGCCGCATGTCGATTCATTAAGCACCCTCTTTACCGTTGGAAATGTTGAACTGTAGAGCCAACAAGATGGCTCGATTATATATTTGCCGTTCAAGACTCCCGCACCAGAAGTCGTTAAACCGATTACCATGTTAGTTTATATCCTACGTTTCTGCTTACCTTGTCTCCGTGTGTTCCCGCAAGAGATAATTCCTCTGAGGATTATAACTACATAATTTATTATTTATATTTTTCTTATTTCTGTGTCCGGCTCCTGTTGTATGTCGTTCCCGAGACAGTATTATGTCTAAGTAGGAAATAATAATGCACACAATCTATTCATTTATAGAGGAAATATTTCATAGTGTAAGGGACGACCATTTGGCCTGTAGTGAAAATGAGAAAAATGTTTGAGTTCATGGCTTAGATGGCAAAGAAGCACTGCCGTCAGCGGGACCTACAACCGACATAGGAGCCCCGATTATCTGGAAAAGGGTAGAAGAGGTTGCAGTACGATCCACAAGTCTCATAAATAATGTCGCTAGTGAAACATTTTTTGTGCTATTTAGCATGGGAAACACAGTCTTGGATTGTAGCGCGAAGTGACACAGACAGAGACTAGAAGCATACAGGACGAGCGCTAACTCTATATATATATATATATATATATATATATATATATATATATATATATATATATAAGTGATTGCAAATACCGCAGCATACGAACATGACAAGGTCTAATGACCTCAGTTAAACATATCAAGAGGTAGGGAAGTCAAACACCAAACAAAAAAGGACACTACTTGAGATTAACACACGTGCTGTGAAGATACTGAAATTCGCATTCTAACAAAGACAATGATACGTGGCTAACGCAAGTCTCTCCTAATCTTTTGGAGATTAGGAGAGACTTGCGATATTTCGCGGAAACTGTCGTCTGAAAATTTACCTCGCCTAAAGACCCGACAAAGTTTGCGCACTATTATGCAACCACGCTTGTCCTGTACCCCCTCATAACTCCCAACTAACGTCATAGCGCCAACTCCAGTCTAACAGAGCAAATGCAAGCTGCTACGTACTCTACTAACGTTTACATAGCCAATTTTCAGAAGTAATCGCTACAATTATGGCTGCTTACGCTTAATCGCATGTCTCTGTCCTCCATACCGCGACTGGATCTACACTTTGATCGTAGCCGATAGGCCGAGAAGCGATATACCGTGAATATATACCTCCGAATGTCGCGAAGCTGCTACGTATATCAAACAGGGACGCATGCTGCTTGAAAAGAGAGGGAGAAGAGAAAAAGAAATACGCGCCGCGAACAGCGCATGCGCGGCAGAGCGCATAACGCTCTATGCGCCGAATGTATTCGCCGCATGTGCACCGTATACATGCTGTAGCACAAAGGAAACCGAAAAATAAGAAAAAGGAAAGAATACGACCCAGCACTTCGCCGTTGCTTTTGCACAATACGAAACGGCGGCCCATAGATTTTCGCTCGTTCGCGTTTCTCGAACAGTCTCCGCGAAACGCCCTCCGTTTTACAAGAGGACGCGCAACGGCCGCGACGCCTTTCTTTTCAAATGGCGTCAGCATTTCGTAACCTAGGCTAAGGCGGAGCTTGGTGCCGGAAACACGAAGTGGGGGCCGCGGGCCGTGATGGAGCGAGGGCGGAGAAGAAAGAAATGCCCGGTTTGACATTCGGGACACTTCCACAGAGAAGGACGCCTCGCACTTTGGAGACAAAGTGACAACCGGCGATCTGCCAGTGGATACACTTATTCAAACTACACCTAACGTGCTCGGCCCAGTCGATCGTCTAACCGACATCAGCATTTCTGCAGTATAACGCCACCAGGCCTGTCTGCCCCCCGGTTGCCGGCCGGAATCAATCAAATCGCGTTTCGCACGATCCGCAGCTGCAAACGCGGGGCGAGATGCGCGAGGCGCGACAAAACGCCCGAGAGAGAGAGAGAGAGAGAGAGAGAGAGAGAGAGAGAGATGGATGGGCTTAAGCAGCGAGACCCGTATCGGTTGTCCTCGCGCATTTAGCCCGAGGCCGACGTTGCCTCAGTGATCTGTCAGCTGACGCGATCGTCTCGTGGGTGGTTAGTGTACTAACCACCCACGAGCTATTCCGTCTATAGACGGAATAGCTAGGGCCCTTGATGGTGCTGTCTAGCGTAAGCGTGGGCAGTCGCCTTCCGCGTTGCACGAGCTATTCGGCACTCTCAAGTGTCGACAAAGTCTGGCGCGCCATTTCGTGTGGAACAGAGTGGCTGTACTGTTTTAGACGACATACATGCCGTCGGGTGAAATGCAAGTGAGATAATCCGTTTATCGCTCAGTTGGGCGTTCCCAGCCAAGAGATTTGACCGATAGATAAGGAAATGTCTGACCGAGAGTAGTCCCGCCGGCTCATTTGAACTGCTTGTAGTATGTAAGCTTCGACTAGTCCATGTAATGCGGACGGCTGCTCTCGCTGAACGGGGCAATCTCTCCCGCGCTGTCTCGTAAGTACCGTTTCTTGGCAGCCGCATGGAGAGGTGGTGTGCGAGACACTATATGCTAAAGAAGGGTGATGACACCTTCATTCAGTAGATGGATAAGAAGAAGTATATGTACGTGGCACTGGATATGTAATGATAACTTGCGCCTACTGGGCGAAAAAAAAGAAATTGAGATAGAAGGGTGATTGACAAGGAGACTCAGAATTGTCAGGTCATTTCTTCGTCTCTTTGGAATATTTTTGAAATAGTAGGCGACGGAAGGAAAAGGGCAACAATGAGCGCAATAACCGCGCTTGAAAGCTTCGCTTTACAAGTCAGCTGACCTGACTGCTAACGCGTGTTTTTTTGCCCAAGAATCGTCTCGATACGGGAGCGGTTGCCAGTCGTTGCTTGCGAACGGTCACAGAGCAGACGCAGCCCACAAAGCTCTGTGTCAGAAAAGTCATTGGACTTTCCGCGTTCTACACTTAAGCATACATTTGAGTCACCGGCGACGACGAGTGGCAAGTTTCAGCACGACGCGAATGCGAAACGAGGATGTAGCGTTCCCGCATCTCCACGGGAATATTGGGCGTATCGTTCACGTACGGCGGCGATGCATTCGGAGCCTGTGCTCAGAGTCACGTCACCGGGAGATGGCCCAGTCTCCCGCTCTTTCCGGTGTCTCTACAACGGCCTGTTCGCCAGCAGAACGAGGTTCCAAGCGTATTATACACTGACCTCTCGTCATACACTCTTCGGACACCAAAACCTCAATCGAGGCCTCATGGCGAGGCATTAGCTATGGGATTAGACAGAACCGACCCGTTAAATTGAAAACATCTCGCAATGAATTCCCATTTTCACCCTTCCTCTCCCTTTTGGTGTTTTAGAAATGGACGTTGTTCAACACCTCTGCAGTCGTATCCCCGTCGTTTTACGACTATTTCTTCCTGCCCTTCATACTGATCGAAAATTAAAGAGAGAGAAAAAAAGTTATGCTAACCTAAATGCAGCAACATACTTACATCTGTTCTTGCGCGCACCCATCTGAACTTCAGAGCTCTTCTATGGAATATGACACGCGTCCTACGCGTATACATCCAATAAACGCAGGCACAGGCCCTGTAAAACCCACGCTGCTTATCCATGTCGACGTCTTACCTGCCCTGTACAATCTGCTTCTCTCCACAAAGAACGTTGCAGGCGTAAAAAAAAAATAGACTGATTTATTCGCAGATCACGTGTTTAATAGGGCGAAAAGTAGAAATTTCAACTTGGATCGATGGAAGGTCAGCGTAAGATATTACTAAATACACGTGAATTGTGACGTCAAGTATCCGCGGCCTAGTCTGGTTGGAACACAGCAAACACGTGCGTTCCGCCACGCCATCAACATGTCTCCTGTAAATGTTAGGCATTAGAGATGAAGACACTGTCGTCCTTGGCGAGCAACTACCACTTTTCCATATCGAGTATGTCCGTTTCTAACCTGCTTCTAACCTGCTTCTAGCCTCTTTCGTGGGCCGACGTTAACTCGGCAAAGTCGTGGCGAGTCGGTTTGCCAAGTCGAAATCCGGTCGTCTGGCTAATGTAAGTGCTACCGCCGATAGGACATCGGGCGGGTTGGGTCAACCCGATTGTAAGGGGTAGCTCGCTCGATCCGTTTGGTAAAGTGCATGTAAACTTTGTTGCGTCGATCTCAGCGCCGATTCTGAATCGACAGTTTAAATTCGGCCGGATCGATTGGAGTCAGCCTTACCTCTGTCTAGACGCCCTCATAAGTCAGTCCGGCTGAATTATAGTCAACCCAAATTTTGAATCGACAGTCTAAACTCGATCGGGTCGATCTGAGTCAACCCGACTTCTGCTCGACCCGCTCACGTCGAGTTCATGTCACCGAAGGGTCTATTCGGCCCATGAATACCGAGTCTATTCTTAGAAACGTTTTGGTGCCAATGACTGTAACGACTCCTCCGCGCTGTTGTGCTGCGCTGTCACTCGTTCGTACGCACATATACTGACACAATATCCGGCGATGCATACTGCATAAGTAATCTTGATGATGATTATTAATTTATTTATTGGCATCCCCACTGAAACGGTGCGGTGGCATACCACCCCGCATACCACCCCGCATACCACCCCGCATACCACCCCAATGTATCAGTTACCTAGCCTGCTTGAATTAATCAGCTATGCTTTACATGCTTTTCTTTCTTGTATACACCTCCATAATCTTTTGTCTTTCTTCAATGCTTCTCTATCTACCTTGTACCGCTACCTATGACTGCAACGTTTCTGGTTGTATTAATCTCTTCCCGGCTCTTTTTTTTTTCTCTCTACCTTTGCCTGCGAGCCTGGCACCACCGTTCGTCAATCTAGCGAGCTCCACGTGCTCTCCTCTAGTAGAGCTGCAGGCGAAATGACTCGAGTGCTCACTTGTAGGCATACTGCGCCTTGTCTAGGGTGCGTGACAGGTCTCAAACCTTGTCTTCTCTCTCCCTCTTTCACTTTGCCTCTACGCGTGCAGGGTAGCTAACCACACAAACTATCGCTAACCTCCTTCTCTTTTTTTTTCACGCAGTCCTCTCTTGCCCCTACACTAGCCGGAAGGGTAGCCAGTCGTAGCGCCCCCTGGCACACCAACATCTTTATTTAGTTTGCTATACTTCCTTGTTTCTGTCTCACTCATTGCGCGTGTGCTTTACTGCGTGGGTGCCTGTTCGCTCTTGCGGTTTTTTGCCGGTTGGGTATAGCACATGACGAGAATTAACCTGCTCTACTTAGTGCGTTACTCTCCCGCTAAGATGCGTAAAAGAGCTGTTGCTTTAGTGATACGAGACCCACAGAGAAACTGGGTTCTTTTTCGGTATTTTTTGTTTGTTATAATCTGACATGGGGGTACTCTCGGTTCGCAAAACCTCGTCATTTGGATTCCCCGCTACTTTACGCTTCTCCCACCTGCTGTAATTGGTTTGACGTTCGCTTTCGTTGCCAGTTGTGGATTCGAGCAGCGGGCGCCTCCCATACAGCCGCCAATGTATCATTTTAATGCAGGCACTTAATAATATTGGAAGGCCACTACGTCACCTGACGACAGCTACATCGCGCTGAACGTTGTACGGCAGCTCGACACCGACCCCGACGACAAGTACCGAAACATGAGTGTGTCACGTCCGCACGCCTCTATAAATGTCCGCACGTGATGTCAATTTCGTTGTCTGGCAGCTCCAGACAACACTGCTCCCGAACATTACGACCGACGGCAAGAAGAAAAAAAAAATCTGGGAGTTGGGGAAGGGAGGCAGGGAGGCAGGGTTTGCGTGGTACGACGTGTCCTCTAAACACGCTGTGAAAGCCAATAGATGGTGAAGGCAAAAGAAAAGTGACTCTGTTGCGATGCGTACTGACAACGCGCAAGCTTGCTCTCCCAGTTTTACGGCGGCACGAACATTCCATAGGGTCAATAAATAACCGATAGTTGCCGACCCGTCAGGTCTCTTTTGAAAAAGATTGCCGGAAAAAAGAAGTACCATAAAGAATGAAGAAAATATCAGTGAAGGCAAAAGAAAAGGGGGGGGAAAGGAATATGAAAAGCAGGTAGACACACGCAAAGAAAAAAAAAAAGGAAAGGGCAGACGAAAACCATCGTCGCGCCGCGTCGTCTGGCCGCCTCTAACCGCCCGTATACAAGCATCAGCGTCGGCCTTGTACCAAGCCGTGATTTCTTTCTTTCTTTCTTTCTTTCTTTCTTCTCGCTTTTTCTTAATGACTGCTTACTTATCAGTAAGTTGTTTCCGAGATCGGTTGTGTGTAACCGGTTAGCTCGTATATTACTATCGATTCTTTTTTCGCCGGTGCACGTTTTTATTTTCCATTTTCTTTCAATTTCTTGTTTTTCTTTCTGTTAACTTTCCCTCTTTTTCTAATGTGTCTCATTTTACTAATGACAAATTTGTTTTGTCATTCCTCTTTTCTTTCTGTACGCGGCTGTTCTTCTGTTCATTGTAGTGAAGACTAAATATACGACTTGGGATTCATGACATTCACGGGGTTTTACCTTCCAAGGCTGTACTCGTGGCTACGCTTAGCTGCATGAGGGACTTTACACTTCGCTCTGATCAGAATGCGGCAGCCGCTGGCGGGAATCGGACTTATCACTTCGTGCACAGTAGCAGAAGCACAGTAACCACACATACAAAGACACACACTTTCATATGAGCAGGATGAAAAATAAAATGATATGCACATTGAATGAAATCGGTAGACAACATACACAAAACAGACCACAACACTCAACAAACTTCAGCACCTATTCAAGATAGCACAAGTACAGTGGACAGCAATGGCTGCCTGCCGGCCTGGGGTGTGAGTACTGGGGGGTTTCTTTCTTTTTAATTTGTTTCTGTTTTCATCTTTCAGTCGTTGCACCATAGTTTCCCGGTGCAGTGCAGGGAACCAAATTTCCACTGGCTAATCTGCCTGACTGTCCTGATCTGTCTTCTTTGTTTTGTTTTTAATTAAGTGTATTCAAGGAGAGGTAGGTGCCTGTGTGGCGCCGCCTACTCCTCTTTTATTGCGTGATAGTTATCGTTGTAAAGCTGTCAACAATCGCCAAACTGGACAAATAAACAAATGAACGAACATTCACGTAGTCTCAGTACTGCAATATAAGTAAATGTCCGCGCAACAGAAGAGTTCACATAGCACAAACACTCACAAAACCGATATGTTCACAGGCAACACATGAGTTCACGCAGCATAAATGTTCACAAAACCAACACATTCGCACAGAAGACGTTGGGCATTTAAATACCCCACTCTAAATGCGACAAATACAAATTCTACGTGAACACATAAACACAATGAACATGTAAGTAAGGGTGCCTGTTAATAATAACAATGCGAGCTATAACTATTGTATGACTTAGTATTTTTGTGATATTTTTTATTCCTCCAAAAATTGTACTAAGGCGCGCGCAACGATGGTTTGAAGATTTTCTGTTGGCCATGGACCTAAAATTTTTCATAAGGGTAGTGGCCGTCTATCCAAGCCATGTAGTTTTTTCAAGAGATTCTTGAGGGGAGAATCGCGATTTTTACAGTGTAGAAGAAGGCGTTCTATGTCTTCTTCAGCTTCTTCACATGAACATGTGGAGTTAGTTTTTTCGTATCCTGTACAGGAAGCTTTTAGTATAGGCAGTGCCTATTCGAAGCCTATGAACCGTTGTTTCAACAGATCGACTTATTTTTAACGGAATATTGAATTCTATTCCGGGATCTACATTATATAATTGAGAGTTCTGCGCATCATTTATGAACCTAGTTTCCTTGGACAATCTACCGCATAGTTTGTTCAATAGACATCGCGCATCACTCTCCGCTAGAGGAAGTAGTGATAATTCATTCTCTTAATGTGCTGCACGTGCCATGTGATCAGCTGTTACATTTCCCATGATTTCACAGTGACTTGGAATCCACTGGAAAGTTATATCGTGTCGTAGATCTTTCGCTATGGCATATGTCTTCTGTATTTCATATGTAAATGTGCTGTTTGCTTTTCTTAAGCTGATTTCTTTTAAGCACAGCAATTAGGCTTGTGAGCCACTCAGAATTACCCAACGAAGGGGTTCTGACTGCTGACATATGTTTTATTTATTTATTTATTTATTTATTTATTTATTTATTGTACCTTCAAGGCCCGAAGGAGTTACAGAATGGAGTGGAGTGAAGTACAGAGCATGTACAGATGACAGGTTATAAAAATAAAAAAAATGCAGATTAACAAAGGTATACTTCCATAGTAGTTCTAAAAGCAGATGTATCGGTTATGTTAACAACTGAGGCCGGCAGATGATTCCGTTCATTGGTAGTATTAGGAATAAATGAATAAAATAATAAGTTCGTGCGACAATGTGGAACGCTCAATTTATGGTGATGGTCAGTACGAGACGATATGTATGCAGGTTCGCAGAAAAGCTCACTTTTTAATTTCGGATTGTAGTAATAAATTTCGTGCAGCAGTGATAAACGTGGTAACTTCCTACGGGATGAGAGAAGAGGGAGGTTCAAGTATCCTTCATAGATGTTACGCTTGATGTCCGAGAATAGTTAGTAAGAATGAAACGCGCGCTACGATTTTGTATAGATTATATTGCATTTGTAAAGTAATTTAAGCCAGGGTCCCAGACAGAAGAGGCATATTCAACCTTAAGACGTATTAGTGTTTCGTACGGTAGTAGCTTTAAGTTAGCGGGGGCCGTAGAGAAATTGCGACGGAGGTAATTAAGCGTGCGGTTAGCATTGTTAGTGATGTGGTTTATGCGTGTTTGTCAGGAAAAATTAGATGTTATGTGGGCGCCTAAGTATTTATAGGAAGGGACTTCTTCGAGTATAGAGTTCATAAAGTGATAATTGGGTAGGTTAGACGAAGCAATATTGCGGGAAATCCTCATTAGTTTGCACTTTTGGCTGTTAAGTCGCATTTTCCAAGTGTCGCACCTGTTAGATACCTTGCCTAGATCAGATTGTAATTTTATAGTGTCAGAATTTGATGATATTACTTTGTAAATGACATATTCGTCTGTAAATAACCTTATGGAAGACGCTACACAGTTAGGGAAATCATTAATATAAATGAGAAAAAGCAAGGGTCCGAGAACAGAACCTTGCGGAACCCCGGAACTGACAGGACAAGGCGAAGAGTCAAAATAGTTAACAGAGACAAATTGTGTTCTATTGGACAAGAAGTTTTCAATCCATGTAACGTAGAGCAGAAAGTATTGCGTAAAGTACTGCAGCTGTCGACGTTTTGGTATGCAGGTCTATAAAACGCAGATGTAGAGTTTTGTTTCCAGCACGAGCCATCGGTATACACGTGAATGCGGTATAAACGTACTTTGTGCAAACATGTGATGAAGTTAATTGCTTTATCGCAATGACGCGCATATCACATTTGCGATCTACTCCAGGTATTGAGATCTGTCTTCTTCCTCTCGGGAAAACAATGTACCCACAGACAGACAGACAGACAGACAGACAGACAGACAGACAGACAGACAGACAGACAGACAGACAGACAGACAGACAG